>NC_092769.1:17067316-17242316 GCF_047496795.1 Chiloscyllium punctatum
AAGGCCAATCGGTCACTCGTACCTGTGCCAACTCGGGAGTTGCAAAAGATTGGTGAAAGTGGAAAGTGGATTTGTTCACGTTTCAAGTGTTTCCATGAAGCAGGAAGCAGAAGAAGATACATAGTCAAGCGATTGAGATCTGACTACAGGCGCAGCAAATAAATTGTACAGTGCAGAGGAGAGCTTTGAAGTATTGAATTCTGGTTAATGGGACAGTCATGCTTTTACGAGGCCACGCTGCTACAGAAGAAACTATGTCAGTGTCTCTCAACATTGTGATGTCACAGGCAAATATCGCCGTTACACTGCAGGAAACTCATTTTTCCAATGTGAGGGCAGTCCATATGTAAAGGTGCAGCTTATATATCGAATCCTTTCACATAAATAATTCCACTGCACCTCAGTACGTTGTATTGTCTCCTTTCCACTTTACCTGTCATTGTGCCTGCACTGAAGTTGATTTTCTCCTTCTGTGTATCTTTTACAGTCTGGATGATGTGATGCAGTTGTACTGACCCATCTTCTGACAGAATTTTCCACTTCACTTCAGCCCGCCCTAACTTCGCTATCTGATACCATTCTCATTGTTTAGATGTTAATCGCTCGTCTCAGATCCAGCCTGCCCTCACCCAAAATAAATGGAAAACTCAGTCACACTGTGATCACTGCAATCGAGGGATATATTCACTCTAAGGTCATTGATAATTCGAAGGATAAATTTAGGACTGCAGATGCTGGAGATCAGAGTTGGTAGTGTGATGTTGGAAAAGCACAGCAGATCAGGGAGCATCCGAGGAGCAGGAGTATTCAGGTTTCAGATTTAAGCCTTTCATCTGGAATAAGGCTTGTGAGTCGGGGCTGAGAGATAAAAGGAAATAGTGTGGGGTTGAGGGGAAATAGCTGGAAAGTAATAGATGGATGAATAGGAGGGAGAAGAAAATAGGTCAGAAATAGCAGTGATGGAAAGGGTTGCGAGGACGGTGCCGAGTTGAAGGCTTGGGCTTGGGGGAGGGGAAATGAGGTAACTGTTCAAATTCACATTTATCCCGTGTGGTGTTAGGGTCCCAAGCCGGTAGGTGTAGTGTTCCTCCTCCAGGCGTTGGGTGGTAACGGTTTGGCAGTGGCGAGGTCCAAGACCTGTATGTCTTTGATGGGGTAGGAGGGGGAGTTGAAGTGTTCAGCCACGGGACGGTGAAGTTGGTGGGTGCGGGTGTCCCAGAGATGTTCTCTGAAATGATCTGCAAGAAGGTTTCCTCTCTCCCTGATGTAGAGGAGACCGCACTGGGCGCAACGGATTCAGTAGATGACATTGGTCGCTGTAGAGGTGAATTTCTAATGGATGTGGAATGATCCATTCGGGCCTTGGCTGAGGTGAGGGGAGTGGTGTGGGTGCAAGTTTCACCCTTCCTTTGGTGGCAGTGAAAGATGCCAGGAGAGGGTTGTGGGCTGGTTGGGGGGGATGTATGGACCTGAAGAGGGGGTCATGGAGGGAATGGTCTTTACGGAATGTTGGCAGGGCTGGGCAGCGAAATATATCTCTGGTGATGGTGTCTGTTTGGAAGTGGCATCAGTGGCAGAATATGATGCGTTTATGCGGAGTTTGATGGGATGTAAGGTGAGCAACAGGTGGTTCTGTCCTTGTTGCGTTGAGAAGCGTGGCTTCAAGGGTGGTGGTGTGTGAAATGGAGGTGTTGAACCAGAGGGCACTGTCAACCACGTGGGAAGGCAATTTGTGATCGTGGAAGAAGTAGACCAACTGGCTCTTTCTGAGGTGAAATTGGTCATCCTGGAAACATATGTGCTGGAGGTGGAGGAATTGGGAATAAGGAATGGCGTTCTTACACGAGATAGGGTTGGAGGAGATGTAGACTAGATACATGTGGGAGTCGGTGGGCTTGTAGTATATGTCTGTAATTAGTCAGTTGCCAGAGTCGGTGATGGAGAGGTCCAGGTAGGTGAGGGAAGTTGCCAAGAGGATCCGGATAAATTTGAGGTCGGAGTGGAAGGTGTTGGTAAAGTTGGTGAGCAATGCAACCTCCTCGTTGGAGCACCAAGTGAACCCAAACATTCATCAATGTAGCAGAGGAACAGGTGGAGGATGGTGCCTGTGTAATTGTGAAAGATGGACAGTTCCGCGTATCTAACAAACAGGCAGGCATAGCTAGGTCGTATGTGGTGCCCATGGCTACCAGCGTCAATAGAGGAAGTGGGAGAATTGGAAAGAGAAGTTGTTGATTGTGAGGACCAGTTCAGCCAAGTGGATGCGGATGTCGGTGGAAAGGTACTGTTTGGGATAGTGTGAGATTAAGAAATGGAAGGCTTGCAGACTTCTGTCATGGCAGGTGGATTTGTACAGGGACTGGATGTCCATGGTGAAGATGACGCGATGGGGGCTAGGGAAACGAAATTCTTGGAGGAGGTGAAGTGCATAGGGGTGTCACGAATGTAAGTGGGCATTTCCTGAACTGGGAAGAGAGGAGTGTGTCGATGTAGGAAGAGATGATTCGGATGGGACAGGCTCAGGATGAGACAATATGTCGACTGGGGCAGTCAGGTTTGTGATTCTTAGGAAGGAGGTAGAATCGGGGAGTGCGCGGTTCACGGACAATGAGGTTGAAGGTTGTGGATGGGAGATGCCCAGAGGTGATGAGATTGTGGTTGGTCTGGGAGATGATGGTTTGGTGAGGGGAGGAGAGTTTGTGATCGTGGTCTGTAGGAGGAGGTGTCTGCGAATTGGTACCTGGCTTCAGCTTTGTTCCTCTGCCCGACTCACAAGCCTAATTCCTGATGAATGGCTTATGCCGAAATCGTCCATTCTCCTGCTCCTCGGTTGTTGCCTGACCCGCTGTACTTTTCCAGTACAACACTCTCCACTCATTCATTATTGCTGTCTCATTTCACACGACCAGGTCCATGCTGTCTGTTTGATTCTAATGAGCACTGTTCTTATGGACTGCGACAAAATCTGCCAATCTGAAACAAAAACAGAAATTGCTGTAAAATCACAGGTGAGCTGGCAGCATCCGTGCAGATGAATCACAGTTAACGTTTGACATCCATTGGGTCCGTCTGTCCACAGATGCTGCCAGACGTCCTGAAATATTCCAACAACGCCTGTTTTTGTTTGATTTTCAACATCAGCAATTTTTTTGTTTTTGTTTTCTTGTTTTCTGCCAATATGATTTGGCTAAAGATTATGTTAAAGGTTTTAAATATGACTGTGATGGAACGGCCAGATTCCACCAGCCGGCTCCTTTTATTTGGTTCACGTGACCAATGCCTTTCTACTTGGTCACCGCGCCCTACAGCGGCACTGCATATAAATTGACAAGACTGTGGCATTCTCTCGGATTGGTAATCAGGAGCGAGATTGATTGAAATTATTGAAAACTTAAGATAAACAGATAAAATACGGGATATAAAACGGGAAAATGAAAGGGAAAGAGAGAACGGCGAATGATAATTTTTTGACAAAACTTAAATATAATTGCTCAAGAATCAGAAAGTGCCTTCATCTGCAAACATACCATAATATGGAATGTAATTTTTTGGACAACCAATGCAAGTAGATCTTAGCAAAATCTTAGTTTAAAAGTCTTGCTGCAACCGTTTCGGTTATAATGAAATGCACACATGGAATTTAGTGCTGTAATGATCTCCTAAAATGGAAAAGGAAATCCTTGTCTTCGAGGATACGTCGGGAATGTTCACTGATTCATCAGTGTAACATGTGCAAACTGTGCAACATGAAACCAGTTCAACATCTATTTTCCCGGAATTTATCGCAGGGCACATGGGAAACGTTATCCATCTGCTGAAAAATCACCTTCGGCTCTCTCTCCACATATGTTTCTTCACGTTTTAGATACTTGCAGTATGTTTGTTGATCAAGGAGTCATTGTCCAGAAAACGTTGTTTCTCAATCCACAAACACGGGTATTTTCCCATAAACTTAGCTTTGCTCAATATCACCTTCTGTCCGTACTCCTCAACACGACGACAAATTAAAGCTGCTCCATGTGAGGCTCAGAATTGAAACTTCTGCACAGCACAGCCCACTATACTGGAACAGAGATACCGTGTACTGGTCACCTTCAGCACAGGAGCAACACATTAATGCTTACCTCCACATTCCTGGTTTTACCTTAACGTTTGGGAAACCGAGTTTCTCTGATTCCATTGCTAGTAACGGGGATTATATGATCATCTTCACCAGTGGTTCAGTCCCTGAGTGAGGAAAGTGGTGAGGTACTCATTGTAAAGATGGGTAGATTGATGAAATGTACAATTTCATCTTTTGCCTTCACTAACCCATGAGCTTTTTATTTTGTTTTGCATCTGTAGAAATCTTAAAATCTTCATCTTGAACAGACTCAATGACAGATCTCCATTGTGTCTCTGGCATCGAATTTCATAGTGTAAACTCCCTCTGAATTCTTCCACCTCAGTCCGCTGTTTGGGAAGTGTTCCTGTTGTGGGAAATGCACTTCCCCGTGTGTCAACTGCTATTCCCAGCATGCGCTCTGCCACTGCACTCATTTTCCTTCTGACACTTGCTCACTATGTTGCTGTGATCTTACAGTGACTTGGTGTCACACGGCCCAGGAAAATGATACAGCTCAAGGTTTTTGCATTGTTGAGTTCAATTGTCAGTTTAGCCTTATTTCGGATTTTGAAATTGTCTGTTCTGTACACAAGTGCGTGTCAAAAACATCTGAGCGGAAATTAGGTGTTCCGAATAATGATATTGAGCACTATGCACTCTCCTCCAGTCTGGAAAACAATTCCTGACAGGCAGTTTAATAGACAATAGACAGCAGGTGCAGGAGTAGGCCATTCTGCCCTTCGAGCCAGCACCACCATTCATTATGATCATGGCTGAACATCCTCAATCTGTATCCTGTTCCTGCCTTATCCCCATAATCCTTGATTCCACTATCCTTAAGAGCTCTGTCCAACTCTTTATTGAAAGAACACCTCCTGCTGTCTCGGGTTCTTCATTCCGTTGACTTCAAATCTGCACAGAATTCAATAGACCTTGTTACATATTCATTTCCTCATTTTTGTTCAGATCACTGTGTGCATAGTGTGACAGTGGGAGTGCACTTGCCCCACAACCCAGGGGTCAGACCATCATCTTGGAACCGTACTGTGTTATTTCTCATTTCACCAACAATCGGGAGAAATGTCTGCTGCTCTGCATAATTTATGCATTTCAATTATTGATAAGGTCATAGCCTACCCGATGCCTCTGACGAGGTGGCCGAGAGGTTACGGCGATGGACTGCTAATCCATTGTGATCTGCACGCGTGGGTTCGAATCCCACTCTCGTCGCTGTCATCAACGGCTTTCAATGGTGCTGTTTTCAGATGATTGAAGGTGGAACTCCAATTGTCAGTTTATATGCATTGACGCGATTACAAAATCTCAAAGAATAGTTTGTACCTTTTAACTAAACTGCGTTGAAATGGAGGTTGCTTTGGGATAATGAAAAGAAACGCGATTTTCTTTTTCAAGTCAGTGCTGAGAACGTTTTTTCGTATGAAAGACATCCAGGAAAATCAAATACCGAGAGCTGCGAAGTGCATGTTTATGCAAAGGGATCTTAATGAATGTTTTGTCAGATGAAATATGAAGGACGTTGAGGAGAAGTAATGCATCCTGGTGAGAAGAGCACAGCGAGACAGCACAAAATAATGGAGATATTTCAAAAGGGGCAGGGCGTGGGTTTAGGGGCACTGAGAACTAGCTGTAAACGCACAGTGGAGAATTGCCAATGTGGGTGCCGTGCATGGGCACGGAAAGACTTACACATTGGTCTCGCCCTCGCCCCTTGCTCTTGCCATTGATGAATGCTGGAAATAAGGCACAGATAAACACAAGATGTGGGAAACAAGCTCCCTCTCGTTATGCACACACTGGATGCATCACATTGAACCATGAACAACTGGAGAAATCAGCATGTTACCTGTAGGGAGTGAAACTAAACTGTGGATCAATAACCGCAGATGCATGCAACATAAACATGAAAAATGATTTAAAATGTAGGGTGTAGGTTTGCTCGCTGAGCTGTAGCTTTGATATTCAGACGTTTCATTACTTGGCTAGGTGGCGACCTCCAAGTGAAGCGAAGCTGTCGTCTCCTGATTTCTATTTGTATCTTTCTCCTCGATGGGGTTCCTGGGGTTTGTGGTGATGTCATTTCCTGTTCGTCTTCTGAGGGGTTGACAGATGGCATGTATATCTATGTATTTATTTATGACATTGTGGTTGGAGTGCCAGGCCTCTAGGAATTCTATGGGGTGTCTTTGCTTAGCCTGCCCCAGGATAGATGTGTTGTCCCAGTCGAAATGCTGGTATTTTTAATCCGTGTGTAGGGCTACAAGGGAGAGAAGGCCGTGTCTTTTTGTGGCTAGCTGGTGTTCGTATATCCTGGTGGCTAACTTTCTTCCTGTTGTCTTACGTCGTGTTTGTGGCAGTCCTTGCATGGAATTTTGTAGATGACGTTGTTTTTGTCCATGGGTTGTACTGGGTCTTTTAAGTTTGTTAGTTTTTGTTTGAGAGTCTTGGTCGGTTTGTGTGCGACTGAGATTCCGAGGGGTCTGAGTAGTCTGGCCGTCATTTCTGAAACTTCTTTGATGTATGGTAAGGTGGTTAGGGTTTCTGGCTGTGTTTGGTCTGCTTGTCGTGGTTTGTTCTTGAGGAATCTGCGCACTGTATTTCTTAAGTATCTGTTCTTCTCGAATACGTTGTATAGGTGGTTCGCCTGTGTCTTCAGAAGTTCGTCTGTGCTGCAGTGTGTGGTGGCTCGTTGGAATAGTGTTCTTATACAGCTTCGTTTGTGTGTGCTGGGATGGTTGCTGGTGTAGTTAAGTATTTGCTCAGTGTTTGTCGGTTTTCTGTATATGCAGGTTTGTAGTTCTCCGTTGTCCTTTCTTTCTACTGTGACGTTCAGGAATGCGAGTTTGTTGTCGGTTTCTTCCTCCTTGGTGAACTTTATACCTGTGAGGGTGTTGTTGATGATGTAAAATGTCTTTACTATCTTGTTTCGTTTTGTGATGACAAAGGTGTCATCTATGTAGCGGACCCAGATTTTTGGTTTGATTGTTGGTAGGGCTGTTTGTTCTAGTCTTTGCATTACCGCTTCTGCTATGAATCCTGATAGCGGAGATTCCATGGGTGCGCCTTTGGTTTGTTTGTAGACTATGTTGTTGAAGATGAAGTGGGTGGTGAGGCACAATCCACTAACTTCATGATGTTTTCGTTGGTAATGTGATTGATGGTTGTTGGTGCGTCTGTGATTGTCTCTTCTAAAAGTGTGGTAAGTGTTTCCTTTGCCAGGTCGATGTTGATGAAGGTGAACAGTGCTGTTATGTCGAATGAGATCATTGCTTCCTCTTCCTCCACTTTGGTGTTTTTGATGATTTTTAGGAATTCCTAGGTGGAGTGGATGGAGTGCTGCGACTCTTCTGTGAGGTATTTCAGACTTGCGTGTAGTTCTTTGGCCAGTCTGTATGTTGGTGTTCCAAGTAATGAGACTATGGGTCTGAGCGGGGCTGCCAGTTTATGGATTTTTGGTAGTCCGGTTCGACTTGGGCAACACATTGATCCTGGGACAGTCTAAGCAAAGACATGCCAGAGAATTCCAAAAGGCATGGCACTCCAAACACAATGCCATAAACAAACACATAGATCGAAATGCCATCGATCAACCCCGCAGAAAACAAACCGGAAATGACATCATCACAAACCCGAGGAACCCCATCCAGGAGAAAGATATATAGAAAGCGCTAGACAACAGCTTCGATTCACTTGAAGGTCGCCACTGATGATGTTACCTCGCTACGTAATGAAACGTCTGGATATCAAACCTACAGCTCAGCGAGCAAACCTACACCCTAAACCTCAACCTGAGCTACAAACCTTCACAAACCTTGCGATTTAAAGTGTCTTTATACGGATATCATGAATAGACTTTTCGTTATAATAGCCGTCTGGTTGAAAGAAAAAGACACCACATTTCAAGATGGATGACAACGTTAGCAATTTAGTTTTGAAATTGAGATCTATTTTATCATTTTACACAGAGAACAAGTTCATTTTAAATAATGCTAACCACATTCTCTCACCTGGAATAAAAGTGTGATTTCAATATAAACATTGTCCTTACATAGTCGCAGTTTCTCAACATGAAAAATAGGATGTAATTTTTATTAAGCATACATCAATTAGCACCATTATCTTACTTCGGATTGACTGCAGTATGCACATGCTAAATAAGGTATAAGGAAGAATGACTTTTGGAAATAATGATTCGGTGGTGACTAAAAATAATATTATGTTCTCATGATGTGGATATTCCACCAATGGCTCCAGTGGTAGAAATGTTCAGTGGGCAGTATTTCTATGATGGTATAGAAGTATGTGAGGTGCCAGGGATGGGAGTTCCCACTTCATCTGGAACAGCGTCTTTTGATGTGGACCAGGGAGCATTGTGACATCAGTCTGGGAGTTCCAACCACACATGGAGCAGCTTCTATTGACATGGAGCAGTAGGGAGCATTGGGAGATCCGAATGCAAGATCTAACCTCATTTGGAGCAGCTTCAGTTGGCATGGAGCAGGAAGCTTTGCGAGATCCATCTGGGAGCTCCACTCTCACCTGGATCAGCTTTTAATGACATGTAGCAGCAGGGAGCATTGGGACATCAGAGTGATAGATCCAACCACAAATGGACTGCTTATATTGATATGGAGGAGGGAACATTGCGATATCAGACTGGGAGCTCCAACCTCACAAGGATCAGCGTTTAATGACATGTAGCCGCTGGGAGCATTGGGACATCAGAGTGGTAGGTCTAACCTGAACTGCACCACTTCTACTGACATGGAACAGGGTGCATTGGGACATCAGAGTGGTAGGTCTAACCTGAACTGCACCACTTCTATCGACATGGAGCAGGGAGCATTGGGACATCAGACTGGGAGCTCCAACTTCAAGTAGAGCCGCTTCTATTGACATGGAGCAGCAAGGAGCATTGGAACGTCTGGTTGGGAGTTCCAACATCACCTGGAACAGCTTGTATTTACATGGAAGAGGAGGGAGGATTGGGACATTAGGCTTTGGGAAAAGATATTCAACTATTTTAATCTAAAGTAAAATATGTTTCAACACCTCAGATGTTAATTGATTTATGAAGAATCTTTCCCGGAAAAATAATTAATTCTTTAGATAGTAAAGACAAGTGCTGAAAATATTCAACTGAGGAAAACGCATTGGTACAGAGAGAAATGGGAGTGTTGTTTCATGTCTTTGTCTTTTCTTTTCTGGCCGACTCTGGACTTGATTACATCACCGGAAGGACGTTTTCACTCATTTCCTTCAAGTGCGGACAGGTCATTAACTTAATCTTAAACTGAAAATTAATGGGAATATGCGATGTTATGTTTAGGCTGGAGTTTAACTCAAATTATGGTGAAAACGCAGCAAAGTCAGTTGCAATTTCCAAGGTCAGCAGTGACCTCATTGATTGGCTGATCAGATTGTGAATGGTCTTGTTTTTTAAGATAATTTGAAGTGAATGAATGATGGTGATTACCTTGATTCTTTGTTCACCTTGTGACTGTTACTGATATTGCTCATGTCCTTGTTAACACCACAGCTCTGCAGCGTGTAAAACCTCAGCTGTGCATCTGGCTAGTGGCACAACCATTCGTATAGCTGGCTACGCATCAGGCAGTTGTAAGTTCAACTTTTACTTTGCGCAAGCGCATTGTGGAGATTCATCACACATCCAACCTACTCATTTTTGTTATGCTGAGGTGGGTAATATTTGAAATTTTCATCTCCACGAACGAAAATTCTTTCGCTGTCTTCGACCAGTTAAAAATTACCAAGAGCTGTCAGAGTAAAAATCACACAGCACCAGATTGTATCGAACAGAGTTATTTGGAAGCACCAGTGTTCCATGCACTGTTTCTTCATCAGGTGTTTGTCAACTGTTGGAATCTAAAATGGCTCTGTGTGATTATTAAATGTATCCACCCCAGTCGAACACCAATACCTCCAAGTCATGGGTACCGTCGACACCACGAACGGTCGGTTAAAGTCCAGATGATCTTCCAAAAGATCGCGCATGTTGACACACACACTAAGTTTCTGCAGAAAAACACCCACCTGATGAAGGAGCGGCTCTCCGAAAGCTAGTGCTTCCAAATAAACTCGCTGGACTCTGCTCAGATATTGTGTAATTTTTAACTTTGTCAACTTAACTCAAACACTGACACTTCCATATCATAGAGAACATCAGTCATGTCCCACGTTGTCAGAGAAGGCAATCCTGGAATAGCCCAATACATTGCTCATAGGCACGTTTCATTTTCAGAAACCAGGCCACTCAGTTAAAGCGCTGAATACTAACCACTAGACCACCAGGGATGAGGGCAGAAGCAGTTGCACCGTTTCTTCATAACACAGTTTTTAGAATTATGTCACTGCAGATATGTTTCCCCTCAAAAATGAGTGAATTACCGTGTGTTTAGAGCACAGAAATGGGTCCCTTCATCTCATTTCCCAGCCCTTGGTCTGTAACCTTGTAAACTCTGACGTTTCACCTGAATACTAATTTCTCTGTAACGTTTTAATCTCGTAAAACACAATAAATGGGATTAAAGATTGAGATGGGAACTGAACCCCATTTTTACCCATAGACTGAAGCACGCAGACACATTTCCCCAAGTGTGTCACAGGCCTCGGGAGAAAACAAGGAGAAAGTAAGATTTCACCGACTGGTCTGATGTTGTCCCATTTCAGAGCTCAACACCAATGTCTGGTTACAGCAAAGAAAGGAAGCATTCAGACCCTCCCGTCCCAGTGTTCCTTGCCCATTGTTTCCCCATTACTCTGTAGTTTACACTAACTTGGTCACTGCTCACGCCCGCTATTTCCTGTCCAGCCGAACGGTTTGCCTCAAGTTCTTGGAATAAAAAACAGGAATGGCCTATTTTAAGCACTTTTCTAGTTTTCACGGACATTGATATCACCACTGAGCAAGCACATTGCCAGCTCAGGGAGAAGGTCTCATCCTTTAGAAACTGAAATACAAAGATGATTGGATAGCCTCAGTATTGTAAACCAACCAACAAGACCGGAATAGGGCCGAGGGGATCACGCACAGAAGGATGGGAGAATAGAATGGCGAATCTCATGGTGTCCAGGGTGATGTTAATAGAAATCTTCCCTGGTCGTATAGTGATGAGGATTCAGTGATTTCACTGTCATGGCTTGTTAAAGGTTAACGTTTACAGTAATCAATATGAAATACTGCCTGATATTTCGAAGTAGAATGATGTGCAGCAGACAGAATCGTTTCCCTGCATGAACTAATAAGAGAGTTCAGAAGAGCCAGGAGGAGACATGAGAGCCAGGAGGAGAAATTAGAAGTTGTTGGCGGATAGGATCAGGATTAACCCGAAGGCTTTCCATAGGTATGTCAGGAATAAAAGAATGGCGAGAGTTAAATTAGGGCCAATCAAGAATAATAGTGGGAAGTTGTGTGTGGAGTCAGAGGAGACATGGGAAACACTAAATAAATATTTGTCGACAGTGTTCACTATAGAAAATAAAAATGTTGGCGAGGAAGATATAGAGATACTTGCATCTAGACTCGAAGAGATTGAGGTTCACAAGGAAGAGGTATTAGAAATACTGCAGAGTGTGAAAATAGACAAGTCCTCTGGGCCGGATGGGATCTATTCTAGGATCCTCTGGGAAGCAAAGGAAGAGATTGCCGAGCCTGTGCCATTGATCTAGCAATCATTATTGTCTACAGGAATAGTGCCTGAGGACTGGAGGATAGCAAATGTGGTTCCCTTGTCAAGAAGGGTAGTGGAGACAACCCTGGTAATTACAGACCAGTGAGTCTCACTTCAGTTGTTGGTAAAGCGTTGGAAAAGGTTCTAAGAGATAGGATTTATAATCATCTAGAAAAGAATAATCTGATCAGGGACAGTCAGCACGGCTTTGTAAAGGGTAGGTCGTGCCTAACGAATCTTATGGGTTTTTTGACAAAGTGACCAAGCAGGTGGAGGAGAGTAAGCAGGTTGATGTGCTGTACATGGATTTCAGCAAGGTTTTCGATAAGGTTCCCACAGTAGGCTATTATACAAAATATGGAGGAATGGAATTGTGGGAGACATAGCAGGTTGGATCAGTAATTGACTTGCTGAAAGAAAACAGAGTGTTGTAGTTGATGCAATATGTTCATCTTGGTGTCCAGTTACTAGCGGCATTCCGCAAGGTTCGCTGTGGGGTCCAGGGCTATTCGTCATTTTTATAAATGACCTGGATGAGGGCTTAGAAGGGTGGGTTAGTAAATTTGCGGACAACATTACGGTCGGTGGAGTTGTGCACAGTGACGAAGGATGTAGTAGGTTGCAGAGAGACATAGATAGGATGTAGAGCTGGGCTGAGTGGTGGCAAATGGAGTTTAATGTGGACAAGTGTGAGGTGATATACTTTGGACGGAGTAATCGCAATGCAAAGTACTGGGCTAATGGTAAGATTCTTGGTAGTGCAGATGAGCAGAGAGATCTCGGTGTCCATGTACACAGATCCCTGAAAGTTGCCACCCAGATTGACAGGGTTGTTAAGAAGGATAACAGTGCTTTGGCCTTTATTAATAGAGGGATTGAGTTCTGGAATCAGAAGGTTATGCTGCAGCTGTACCAAGATCTGGTACGGCCCCATTTGAAGTGTTGTCAACAGTTCTGGTCACCGCATTATAAGAAGGATGTTGATGCTTTGGAAAGGGTGCAGAGGGAATTTTCTAGCATGTTGCCTGATATGGAAGGAACGTATTACGAGGAAAGACTGTGGGCCTTGAGGCTGTCCTCGTTTGAGAGAAGACTGAAAGGTGACTTAATAGAGACATACAAGATAATCAGAGGTTTAGATAGGGTGGACAGGGAGAGTCTTTTTCCAAGTATGGAGACGGCAAACACGAGGGTCATAACTTTAAAGTGAGGGGAGGTAGGTACAAGACAGAAGTCACAGGTAGTTTCTTTACTCAGAGAGTAGTTAGGGCATGGAATGCTTTGCCTGTAACGGTGGTAGATTCGCCAAGATTAAGTGCATTTAAGTCGTCATTGGAGAGGCATATGGACGTACATGGAATAGTGCAGATGGGATGGGCTTCAGATTAGTATGACAGGGCGGCACAACATCGAGGGGCGAAGGGCCTGTACTACGCTCTAATGTTCTATATGCTGCAGATCCACATCAGCAATGTCATCTACAATTGCCTGACGTTCAATCAGTTTAAAACAAGAACGGAGGGGGCGTCAGGAAAACGGAAGGGGAATAGTGGTTTGTGAGAGTTAACTACATGCCTCGTGGAGCCAGGTTCAATGTAGATAATGAATATCGGTTTTCCTGTTTACCTTGGTATACTGATCACTACGGATCAATGACCCAATATTGTCTGCCCTTTGTGTGTTGTTCTTTGTACATTTCACCTCGGTTCAGTGCTCCGGGGGACCACGCTTTTTTAAATTTGGAACATTTTACACAGGTCGGTTTTGCAGCTTCATATTAAGGCCAACAATTTTAGGAACAGATAAACACCATTCAGACCATCAAGTCTGTTCCACTATTGAATGGTTTCATATCTGATCTGTTAACCTTGAACTGCACATTCTTGCGTTTCCCCATAACGCTTGATGTCTTTGCTGTTTGAAGATCTGCCGATCTCAGCCTCATTACACCTCATTACACTTCCTCAACAGCCTTCTGCTCCAAGAAAGTCCACTGATACGGAACTGTCTGAGAGAATAAATGCTTCTTCGTCTATATTTTAATTGTGAGATCCGCATTCTTATACGAAGTTAAAAATCGCACAACACCAGGTCATAGTCCAACAGGTTTAATGGAAGCAATAGCATTTGGAGAGCTGCTCCTTCATCAGGTGGCTATGGAGTACACAGTGGTAAGGTACAGAATTTATAGCGAAAGGTTACAGTGTAATGTCACTGAAATTATACATTGGAAAAATACCTTGATTGCTTGTTAAGTCTTCCATCTGTTAGAATGACTATGTTAGGTTCATTTCTTTCTTATGTACTTCGAAAAACTTTCTTTTGACAGTTACATTCTCAGGTGGACTTTACCAATTAGTGTCAGCACGGATAATATGTTGAAGGTGCTCGGCCCCGAGTGCTGCGTCTATACCATAATGTTTAGACTGATGCTCATCTTAAAAAAAAGAAGCTACAGGCAAAGGATGCCTTAAGACATGGTACATTGGTGAAGCTGAGCAGAGGCGACAGCAATGGAATGAGCGCTGCACATCAATCAACAGACAGGCGTTCCCCTTCCCAGTTAGAGAACACTTCAGTGATCCAGGACAGTCGACCTCGGATCTTCGGGTGACAATCCTCCAAGGCGGTCTTCGGAACAGGCAGCAGCTAAAAGTGCCCCCAAAGAGACTGATAGCTAAATTCGGTACCCATGGTCATTGGGTTCATGTCACAGTACAGGTGATCCCATTGCCCTATCTACAAACAGAGACCCTCCTACACATGAGTGCGCACGCGCGCGTGGAAGCACACACACCCACACACACACACACACACACACACACACACACACACACACACACACCCCTCCGTGGGGTGAATTTGTACTTGCAGAGTTACATTGTACTTTGCTCAAAAACTGCATGAATCCATGTAAGTCTCTGGTAACTCAATTTTATAAATTAGAATCATTCGAAACAATATGGAACGGACAGCAGCACATGGGGGCAGACACCAGTTGTTAAACTTCACCTGAGAATGAAACTTTAAAATAAAAAAGTTTTGCACTTTACGTATGAAAGAAGTGAAGCTCACATGGTCATTCTAACAGATCGGAGACTTAGCAAACAATCAAGGGAGTTTTCAATGTACAATTTCAGTTACGACACGATCCGAGTGAATCTCTGCTGCAACTTTCCCAGTGCGATCTCATCCCTGGACAATTCTAGCACTGAGCCGAATGAACATATTTCTATTCTGTAACAGCATCGGGGGTGGCTCTGCAGCATTTATTGCCTTCCGGTTTGGAGTCACGTGGACGCCAGATTAGATAAGGACGGTAGTTTCCTTCCCTCAAGGACGTCAGTGAAACACATGGGTTTTTCAGACAACGTATTCTTAATTCTAGGCATTTATTGCATTCATATACTATCATCGTCGTGGTGTGGTGAGAATCCAACTCTTCTCCTCAGAATATTACCTGGCTTTGCTGTGTTAACAATCCAGTGATAATACCACTAGGCTATCGCAGAAAGCCCTCATGGGGGATCTTTTCCAATAGAGTCTCTTTTCCCCAATTATTCCTTATGCCCTTTTATTGAGCCTCACACTCCAATAATCTTTTGTCCATGTCAGTAAAAGCTGCTAAAAGAGAATTGATCTCACAACCAAGGTATCCAAACGGATCGAAAGATTTGAAGGTGCCAATGAAGAGATTGGGGCAACAGTGAGTGCAAAGGCACAGACTGGATGGTATCAACGTGAAAGTGTATGTTAGATTGTGCAATGCCTCAGTCAAATGGGATGAGGGACGAAAAAGAGAGTTAGGGAGAGTGCGAGGGAGAAACATCTTCGAGAACTTTTGGGTTTCAATCCTGATACATGAAACGCAGAAATATCAGAGAACAAAATTCGATGGAAAACAGATCATCACCTCGGGGAATATTATCTTGTAAAAACGATTACACCAAAAGTAAAACTTTGAGAGAACTGACCGCCATGCTGTGGATTCGAGCTGCGGTCGCTGCAATCACAACGCAGAATACGAACTACTAAACGGTTATAGCATTCCACAGACCACACTTGTAAACTGCAACCAGTATGGTAGCAGAGGAAATGTCAGGAAGAATGTACAATATCAGGACTTAGCGACAGGCATGTGGGAACGCAGAATGAACCGAATCTTTAACTTTAGCATCCCCAGATACTGTGGAGATTCCATGAATGAGAGTACAGGAGAATGGGATTAACAAAACTCTCCAACTCTTGGCAGAGTGCAGAATATTGTTGAAACGTATGCTTCAATAGCATTATATTTGAACATCGGCTACTTCATCACTTTGCCCACACAAGGCAGGACCAATTGCTGCAGGCAATCACACATCATTCCAGTTCCAGAACCGGAATCAGAGAAACTGTGTGAAGCATGCACGAAGATCCAATTGGAAACTGGGATGGAATGACGGGAGAGAGGAGCATGTATTTCCAAGGTTGGGACAGCTCCTGGTCAAAAGCGGGGCGGAAGGGAATACTTGCCCCCATTTATAATATTATGACGATAAACAGTACATGTTGCTGAGACAGCCGATTGGCGCATCTAAAGCGTGTGGAGACTTTAACTTTGGGGTGACAATGTTCGAAATTTCATTTTCCTGTTTGGATCAGTGGTTTTGACATTGGCATCTGCTTTTGTTCGCATCAGCTCAGAATCAGCTTCTTGTTCCCAATAAATACTGCAACCTGGAGAAGGTGGTGTTGTGGTTATATAATAAACTACTCATCCCTGGGGACTCACACACGGAACTGGTAATGTTAAAGTTCGATGAATAAAACCTGGAATGAACGCCTGATCTCAGGAACAGAGAGCATGCCTTTCATTTCCTGCAATCCCATTCATGCATGTCGCTTATAGGGGACGCTCCAATCTTTACCCAATCCTGCCTACTTGTGTCTCCAGGACCTGAACAAAATAGCTGACCCTTCATCCGAGAATGAAAACCGTGTGGGAAAGCAGGCCATTCAGCCCTTGCAGTCGACACAATCCCTCTGAAGCACATCCTATCAGACCCACACTCCATACCTATTCCATTTCCCTTCATTTCCAATGGCTGATCCCAGGAACCTTCACACCTACAGACTGTGGGAGGAAACTCAAACAAGCAAAGAGAGAATGTGCAAACTGCACACAGTCACACGAGACTGGGATCGAATCCATGTCTCTCGAGCAGCGAGGCAGCAGCGAATCAGGATGAACAACAAATGCTGTCCTGACCAGCGACATCCACACCCTGTGGGTGTATCAGGAAGAATAAAAACACATTCACAACATGGACAACGGGACTTACGTCTGCGTGGACATGATTTGAACCAATAGTTCATCCTGGGTAGATACAAGGACACCGATATCACACAGAAACCAGGGCAATGAGGAATTCAATAACCTGCTGAAGTGGAAACTCATTTACTCAGTCAAACTGGGGACAGATTGTTCAACAATCCCGTGTGTGGGAAGGGCTCAATGAGCATAAGAACCTCCAGAGTAACCAGCAAGATTACATATCCCAGAAGGAGATCAATTAAACTGTCAACGCTGCTGTTAATCCAAATCAGCTGCCAGTTTCATTTCGTCAAAGTCATAGACACACACAGCCTTTCACTCCTACCAGCTCATACTGAATATAATAACAAACTAAACGAGTCGCATATGATGGCTCTTGTAACTGCTGAGGGTTAATAATGCCCTTGTGATATTATTACTGCATTGTTAATATGAATGTCCAGATATAATTCTGTGGACACGGGTTCAAACCCTGGCGTGGCAGATGCTGGAATTTTATTTAAACAAATACCTAGAGTCTAATGATGATGTTGAATCAGTAGATCTGATTCACTAATGCTTGATAGGGAAGGAAACTGCCATACCTATCTGGTCTGGCTGGTATGTGATTCCAGATCCATAATATCGTGGTTGATTCTGAACTTCTCAATGGGCAATAAATTATGTAATAAGCATGAATGAATAGCTTTTGTTAATCCCACTGATACTTTCCAATTCATTTATCAATTCAAATATCCTGTAAATATTGTAAATGTACTTTCATTCATCACTGCCTCAGGAAGTGAATTGCACACCTAAACCATCCTCTGTTAAAAAAAAGCCTCTCATGTCTTATTTTAAATCCCTCTTTTCACTTTAAACATTTGCCCTCTCGTCTTGAAGTGCTCCCTCCTTGGAGAAAAGACAGTTACAGTTAACTCCAGCCGAACTCTCAATAATTTATAAATTTCTATCAGGTCGCCTTTCAAACTCCAGTGCTCGAGTGAAAATATTCTCAGCCTATCCAGCCTTTCGTTATAACACAAACCTTCCCCACTACCAATATGCTGATACACGTCTTCTAAACCTACTCCAGCTGAATAATTTCCTTGCTATTACTGGGCGGCAAGAACTGGACACAGTATTCCAGAAGAGGCATCACCCAATGTCCTATTCAACTTCAACATAACGTACCAACTCCTCCGCTCAAAGGACTGAGCAACGAAGGCAAGATGACATTTTTTAAACCATTCTGTCTATATATGAAGCAAATTAAAATGAATTATGTACTTGCAATCCTGGCCTCTGTGTTCCACAACACGATGCAATGCCCGATCATTAATTGTATAAGCATACTAATATTTGTTGTAGCAAAATGCAATACCTTCCATGTATCCAGATTGAACTTCATGTGACATTTTTCAGCCCAAAGACGCAATGGATTAAGATCCTTCTGGAACCTTCGATAACCTTCTTTACATCTCCAATTCTGCTGTCCTTTGCAAGCTTATGAACCATGGCTTCTATGAGTTCTATTGTTTTCTCATACAGGTCAACGATTTTTACTTATTTGTCGTGGCCATCATTTAGCTGTTTGCAAATCAGGTAACAATTATTCATGTAGTTAACCATGAGGAAGAAAGCCGTAGATTGCAGGGAGATTGGAAACAATTGGCAAGAAAATGTGCTGAAAGGAATTCAATCCAGTGAAGTGGGTGATAATGAATTTGAGGATGCACAATGAGAAAAGTGTGAAAACTGAGTGGTTTAAAGTAATAAAAGAGAAATTATAGAGGACATTCACGAATGTTTGAAGGTGACTGGATAAGGGATCAATTGGTCTCGATGATCTTAACCGCAGGTGGGAATATAAGAGCAGGAAAACGATGCTGGAACTTTAGCAACGGCCTATTCAAGATCAATAGACAGGGGAATCAGATGGACGGAAGTGCATACTGCAGGTGCTGGAAATCAGAATCAAGATTAGAGTGGTGCTGAAGAAGCACAGCAGGTCAGGCAGCATCCGAGTTGCAGAAAAAAATAACGTTTCGGGCAAACGCCCTTCATCAGGAATAAAGGTGGGAGCCTCGTGGGTAGAGCGATAAACGGGAGGACTGGGTCTGGGAAGGATTTAGCTGATAGTGCAAGAGTTGGATAGAGATGGGGTTAAAGGAGCTAGGTCGGAGAAGAGGGTGGAACGGATAGGTGGAAAGGAAGATAGACAAGTGGGACAGGTCAGTAGGATGGTGCCAAGTTAGAAATTTGGAACACGGATAAGGTGGCCGTGGGGAGATGAGAAAACTGGTGAGACCACGTTGATGCCCTGGGGTTGAGGGTCCCGAGGTGGAAGATCTGGCGTCTGGTGGTGAGTGAATGGCGGTGGAGAAGACCCAGGAACTGCATGTCGTTGGGAGAGTCGGGGGACGTGGTAATTGATGTTTTTGGTCATGGGGCGTTGGAGTTGAATGTTGCAGGTTCCCTGGAAATGTTCTCTGAAGCGCTCTCCGAGAATGTACCTGTTGGCCCCAATGTAAAGGAGACCGCATGGCGAGCCACAGATGCAATAAATGACATGTGTGGAAGTGCATACGGATATTTGATGGATGTGGAAGGCTCATTGGAGCCCTGCAAAGATGTGAGAGGGAAGATGTGGGTGCAGGTTTTCCAATCCTGTGGTGGCAGGGGAAGGTGCCGTGAGGGGAGAGTGGGTTTTTGGAGGGCGTGGACTTGACTAGGTCGTCGTGGAGGAAAGATTCTTTGTGAAAAGTGGATAGGGGTGGGGAGGGAAATATAATTTTCCCTGTCACTGCAGGAATTGCAAAACCTGCACCCACATCTACCTCCTCACCTCTGTCCAAGGCTCTCATGGAGGCTTCCACATCCATCAAAGTTTCGCCTGCACTTCCACACATTCCATTTCTTGTATACATTCCACCCGATGCGGTCTCCTCTAAGTTGGAGAGAGGAGATGTGTTCTCACACAATAATTCAGAGAATATCTCCAGGATACCCGCAAGAATAAACCCCAGTGCCCCATGGCCAAACATTTCAACTCCTCTTCCAACTCTCCGGAGGACATGAAGGTCCTGGGCCTCCTGTATCGCCACTGCCTCACGACCCGATGCCTGGAGGAAGAAAACATCATCATCTGCCTCGGGACACTTCAACCCCTTTGCATCAATTCGGACTTCACCCGTTCCCTCATTTCTCCTCCCCCTACCGTACCCCAGTTCCCACCTTCCAGCTCAACTCCGTCCGCCTGACTTGTCCCACCTGTGCATCTTCATTCCCACCTATCCACTCCACCTACTTCTCTGACATTTCATGTTCACCCCACACCCGCATCCACTTACAGCACTCTCAGCTACCTTCTCCCCAGCCCCACCCCCTTCCCATTTATCTCTCCATCCCATGTGCTCCCAGTCTCATTCCTGATGAAGGGCTTTTGACTGAAACGTCCATTCTTCCTGATCCTCAAATGCTGCCGGACCTGTTGTGCTTCTCCAACACCACTCTAATCTTGAGGGGAGTCAGTTGATTGAGACGATTTTCAGATATTTTCTATTGTTAACCACAGGCTGTGGATGATAGCAGAACTTTAGCAACCACCAGTTTAGGGAACAGCTAAAGGACTGAGCACAAGTCTGGTCACCGCATACATCAACATTTTTCTTAAAATTGTAAGATAAAAGATGGAAGGCTGAAGTATGCAACTTTGCCCATCAAGGCCGTTTCACAAATGAGTTTCTCACTGATTCCTTTCCAAGTCAGGGTGCTATGGGCCTTGGAGGGGAACTTGAAAACGGTGGCGTTTTGTTGCATCTTACAACCTTGTCCTTATCGTCAGTACAGCTGTGGAGCTTTGAATGTTGTCAAAAATGCCCGAATGACTTACTCCAGTGCATCTTATAGTTGGTGCACTCTGCTGCAATTGTGCCTTAGCGGTGAAGGGAATGAATATTGCAGGTGTTGAATAGGGTACACTCAAGTGACTGCATTGTCGTGGACGATGTCCAGTTCCTTAAGTGTTATTGAAGTTACACCCATCTCGGCAAATGGAGAGAGTTATATTCCACGTCTCATTTGTGCCTTCCAAACGATGTAGGATTCACAGAACAATGAGTTGAGTTTATAATCAAAAAATGTCTCAAGAACATGTCATTGTTGTCAAAGTGTTTATGTAGCCAGTTTCTATAAGCTTTTCCCCCAAAAAAATAGTTCTGTGGACGATTACACGGGGTAATTTGTTGACAGTAAAGTTATTGAATGTCAATGAGATATGATTAAATTATCATTTGTCAGAGTGATCATTACTCTATTTCGGCCTTGTGTGGACCAATCTGATTCCAGTCACTGTCTGATTTCAAGATCCAATTCCCGTCTGTGCTTGAAATTTCAACTGTTTCTTCTCATAAATGTCTCCACCTGCCTTAATAATATGGAAGGACGCTGCAGGGGACAGCAGAGATTAATGAACATGTTGTCAACACTGGAGAAAATGGAGCTTCGTGGAATGATTAGTTCGGCTGGGATTATTCTCCTTGAAACAAAGGAGAGGGAGGGGAGCTCTATAATCACATAATAACATTTATAAAGGTTCAATACTCATGGGATCTTGACAGGGTAGATACGGGCATGTGGTTCACCCTCTGCTATGAGGAGAGCACCAGAGGACATGAACTCAGAATTAGATATTGCCTATTTAATTCAGAAATGAGGAGTAATTTCTTTGCTCAGGATCCAGTGAATCGGTGGAACTCCTTGCCGAAATGGTTGTTGAGGCTGAGTTGTTTTGTATTTTCAAACTGTGCCAGACAGATATTTAACCAGAAAGACGATGAAGCTTTGTCATGGCAATGCAGGAGAATGGAGTTGACGATTATCAGATCAGCCATGAGTTCGTTGAATGGTGGAGCCGACTCAATGGGCTGAATGGCCGACTTCCAATCCTACGTCATTTGGTCTAACGCCTTATTTTATTGATGCCTTTAGAATTCTGAGGGGATGGGATGAGGTGATAGAAAAGGTTTCTCAAACTGATCAGACAGATCAGGAACGAAGCTCATAAGTTCATGAACGAGAAATGTGCTGTGGCCTGGAGATAACAAATGGCACTGGGCACACCACAGATGGGTATGTGCAGATGTTGTGATTGCTAAAGAAAATTGGTAGATCTAATATTGTTGCCAACTTGGTGATCACACCGGATGATGGATCGCGGTATGATTAACACAGCAAAAGGTTGTGAAAGAATGAATGATTCCTTTCATTGGAAAAGTTTTCTGTGGTTCCAATTCAATTCACTGTTTAAAATACTGATCAGAACTTTGTGTGGAGTATTACAGTAAAATTTACAAGCCCACTGGATAAACTATTGCAGCCGATCTCTCCTTATTTGTTCACCGTTCTTTCGATATAAATTCATAGAAGGTCAAGATGGAATGAAAGGAGAATAGAAACACTTGCCCTCCTTTTCATTATCCCAATGTAACTTACAACAGAACCATATTGCTCTACTTCGACTTTGATGAGGTATCGATTTATCACAATTCTCCGGTGCAATGAAGGGCAAGAGCAAGATTCTCCATCCAAAGTATCCTAAAGATGCGAGGCACAAAGGGAAACCACAGCTGCGTTTCATAGAAGTAAAAGCCAGAGTCGGATTCAAATCCACACAAGCACAATGGAAGAGCAACCCGTCGCCTGAACCCCTGGGAGACTACAGCCCATTGCAAAGGCGCTCACATGTGACCCCGTCAAGATCACATATGGTGCACCGAGTGAATAAGAAATTCCCTGAGCGGAATCGAATCCACACCATTATGTTTCTTCTTTCAGCAGAATAATAATACCAGCAAAATCCAAGGGATTGACCTCGTCCTTGGAAGTAATACCTTGTCCTTGATTTATTTCGAGTCAGAACTGTCTCAGAATGACCCAGCAAACATGAAATTCGCGTCACATTCACACGCACATTTCGTCGTGACGCATAATTTCTTCAGACAGTTCCTCTCTAACGTGAAGAAGTATATATGGAGAGAGAAGTGAAGGTGATGTTTGACCTCGATGGTCTTTCTCATATGGCTGAACCTGAAATGGGTAAAATTACCGGAAATGCAGTGTTGTTCGTTTCATTTTATTAATTTTGCTGCAACTTCACTCTGTTCATTCTAATGATCGGAATTGAATTGGATTTATGTGATTGGAACGTTAAATGTTGCATTCAATTTTGCTCCGAATTTATTTCAGCTTAAAGAAAATACTGATGAGAAAAACAGAAGGTTAAACGACAAAACAGGATGTCAGTTTTGATGCTCAGTTTCTTTGGCAGATTTCAGTGGGTGTCAAATGAACCCAACATTATGGCGATTGTCCTCCCACCTTTAAGGCATGGGATTAAAGCAGGAAATCGATCTCTAAGAGACGGGTCACTTCCTATTCATTATCGAATAGCTTTCCTTGACAATATACCAAATCTGCTCAGTTCCATTTATAATGCTTCATGTGGAAAATTAATAGAAATCTTTCAAAACTCTGTGGTTTTTTTGCTGAATCTTACTCAGCTGCAGACGTTTCCGATATTTCTTTGCATTTGAAGTCGTCCAAATTAGATATTGTTTCCTCGCACCTTCTACCCCCCACACCCCACTTTTACACTTTTACCTGGCCACAGGCTGTCTCTCTCCTGGTGAAACTCACTGCTTGTGCTCTCTAAATGTGCCTTTCGAAATATTTTGGAAACACATTCGCTGAGTGACAGAAATTCTGCTCCCATCATTTATTTGTCCTACATCTATGGTTTTGAATGCCTGACGTTCAGAAATATACGAACTTGAAAGAGTGAATTTACCACATATTTACTCTCGCCAAACCTCAAATACTCTGGAAATCTTCCATTCGGTTTTCCTTGGTTCAGTGTCAAATTTTCCAAAACACAAATAAATAAAATTCCATCCCCCATCCCCACGAAACGCCGTCAGCATGTCTCTAATGTCTTAACGGGCCAGTAAATGCTGGCAGTGTCCTCTCTGATAGAATCACAGATTCCCCCTACAATGCAGAAAGTGCAGTTCAGCCAATCGAGTCTGTAGGGAGACTCTGAACAGCATCTCAACCAGACCTAGCTCCTGTCTCTATCCCCGCAGGCCTCTGGCTTGTGATTTCAAATAAACCTGTTGGAATAAAACCTGGCATCGTGTGACTGCTGACGATATCACTGCGTTACCCATGGCTAATTCACTTAATTTACTGAATTCACTCCCTGGACACATCAGCGCAATTTAACATGGCCAATCTACCAATCCTACAGACTTAACAGCAGTTGGAGCCACTGAGCAAATGTGCCATCACATTGAACACTATCTGTATCACTTACACATTGGTAACACAGCCGAGTGAAAGCAAGCTGCGCCTATCAACCTGAATTCAATGCTTACAAACGCGGTTCTGCGCTGTTCAACCTCATTCGTGCTGCTGGAAATGTTTCTGCACTCAGATCTGAATGGGTTTGCTCTTTTCTTCCTCAGATTCCTGCTTTAAATAAACATATCAGTCAGGAACAACTCTATATAATGGTTTTCATTGCAACACAAACACAATGTGCAATTGGCTGAAGTTACGTGTTTGCACTGTCACTGACACTCTCTCTCCCCAGGAGCTGCAGACCTTCCCCACGCTGATTCAGACAAAACTGTCCTTCCTGAGACATGTCCCATTGAGAATGGAAGGCCAGGCATTAATAACCTTCACTGGGGAACAGAGCGACAGGTTTAAAACCTTTACAATGC
Source organism: Chiloscyllium punctatum (assembly GCF_047496795.1). NCBI lineage: Eukaryota > Metazoa > Chordata > Chondrichthyes > Orectolobiformes > Hemiscylliidae > Chiloscyllium > Chiloscyllium punctatum. The sequence goes on from NC_092769.1 coordinate 17,092,214, forward strand.
CCCCAGCGGAGAATTGAGCCCTGTGACAGGTGGGAACACTAACCACGATACTGTGGAGGACAACAACATCGAAGGAGGCCCTTCAGCCTGTTGTGTCCACACTTGTCAATCACAACTGCTTAACGACCTGAATCAAGTATTCCATCGTTTAGCCCATAATCTTACATGTTTTGGCATCACAAATTAACATCTCAATTTTTTTTAAGGTTAGAATGGTTTCCGCCTCTCTGATCCTTTCCGCAAATCTACTCAAACTTTTCTGCCTTTTCCCGAAATCTCTTGGCCGCAGTGTTCGATCTCTCCATCAATAAGAAACGCTTCTTTCAGTCTATCCTATCCATATCCTCAGTATTTAGTACATCTCAGTCATGTCTTCTCCAATCTCCTCTGCTCGGTGACAGACAACCCCAGTCTGTCCAATCTCTCCTCACAACTGAATCTCTTCAGCCCAGACAATATCCCAGTGAATCTCTACTGCAACGTTCCCAGTGCGATCACATCCATGCAGTACTCTGAATTGCAGAACTGCACACAGTAATCTAGCTAGAGCCAAATGAACTTTTTTTCTATTCTGTTACAGTATGAGGGCGTCGCTGGCTCGGCAGTATTGATTGGTATCCCTAATTGCACAGCGGACAGTTGAAACTCAACCATATTGTAGTGAGTCTGGAGTCACATGGAGGCGCGAGCAGGTAAGAATGGCAGTTTCATTCCTTAAATGACGTCAGATGTTTTTTCAACAATTGAACATGGATATATAGGAGTTATTAGATTCGTAATTCTAGATATTTATTGAATCCCAATTTTACCACCTATCATGGTCGGAGTCAAACCCAGGTCCCTGGTGTCTGAATCAACAGTTCAGTGTTCAGTGGTAATAGCGCTCGGGCATTGCAGAAAAGCAGTGAAACTGATCTTATCCAATGAAGTCGCTTTTCCCCGATACTGTTCTGTGCCATTTTCCTGAGCTTGACCCCACCCCCCCCAACCCCAATAATATCTGGTCCATATCAGTAAAAGCTGCTACATGAGTATTGATCTCCCAACAGTGGTAACCAAATGGATCAAATGGTCTGCAGATCCCGATGGTGGGGTTGGGGCACGTTAAACCAGCAACAGTGACCCCAGCCACACAGACAGATCGGTATCAATGGGAGAGTCTGTATTAGATTCTGCAATGCCTTAGTGAAGTAGGAAATGACTCCGTAAACACATGATGAAAGAGCAGCGCTCCTAAAGCTAGTGCTTCAATTAAACCTGTAAGACCATAACCTGGTGTTGGGTGATATTTAACTTTTACTCCATAGTCCAACACATGCATCTCCAAATTAATGAAATGGGGGTATGTGATGGAAAGTTCGGTTTGTGATCGTAGGAGGGAAGAAATCTCTGAGAACGGGTGGATTTGAATTCTGACATATGAAACGCAGAGATGTGAGCGAGCAGAGCTTGAAGGATAAAAATCACCTTGGAGAAAATCAAAACTTTAAAACAACTGATTCCTTTGTGTTTCACAAAAGACTGGGACACATAGAGTATTTGCTGCCATGACTCGGATTCGAGCTGCTGTTGCTGCGGCCACAATGCGGAATACTAACCACTATACAAACACGGCAATCCACAGATGAACACACTACCCTCATGCAATAAATACAGTATCATAAGGAATGTTCGGCAGAGCACCAAGTGCACGATATCAGTGCTTAGCGAACAGTAGCAGATATGTGGGAACTCAGAATGGTCTGACCGTTTAACATCGGTTTCCCCCAGTGGCTGTGTTGATTCCATCATTAATGTGTTGAGGGCTGAGAGAAAAAGATTTCTGCAAAACATCAAAGACTCCGGGGACAGTGCAGCTTTTGTTACCTGCACATTCGCCAATATCATTTATTCTATCCGTTGCTCCCAGTGCAGTCTCCTGTACATTCGGGAGACTGGGCGCCTCTTAGCAGAGCGCTTTATGGAACATCTCTGGGACACCCGCACCAATCAACCACAGCCCTGTGGCCCAACATTTCAACTCCCCCTCACACTCTGCCGAAGACATGGAGGTCCTCGGCCTCCTTCACCGCCGCTCCCTCACCACCAGACACCTGGAGGAAATACGCCTCATCTTCTGCCTCGGAACACTTCAAACCCAGGGCATCAATGTGGACTTCAACAGTTTCCTCATTTCCCCTTCCCCACCTCACCCCATTTCCAAACTTCCAGCTCAGCACTGTCCCCATGACTTGTCCTACCTGCCTATCATCTATTCCACCTATCCATTCCACCCTCCCCCCCGACCTATCACCTTCATCCCCTCCCACATTTAACTATTGTACTCTATGCTACTTTCGCCTCACCCCCACCCTCATCTCACTTATCTCTCCACCCTTCAGGCTCTCTGCCTGAATTCGTGATGAAGAGCTTTTGGCCGAAACCTCGATTTTACTGCTTCTCGGATGCTGCCTGAACTGCTGTGCTCTTCCAGCACCACTAATCCAGAATCTGGTTTCCAGCATCTGCAGTCATTGTTGTTACCAAACTTTTGTTGAAATGTATACTTCAATAGCAATGCAGTTTAACATCGGTTACTTCACGAGTTTCCCCACACAAGGCAGTAACCACTGCTGCCACATAGTCCCAGTTCCCAGCCCCAGAATCAGAGGAACTGAGTGGCGCAGTCGCAAATAACCAACTTGAAATCAAGATGGGAATGAGGTTGCAGAGATACTCGATGACTCAAGTGACTCAACCGGAGAATGCACGGTGTTTGTACGATGGTTGAGAGGTGCAAGCAATTCCGAGGTTGGGAGTGCTCCTGGTCAAAGGCGGGGCAGAAGGGAAAATCTGTTCCCGTTTATAATAACAGCAATCTACAGTGCATCTTACTCAGACAGCTGAGTGCCACAACTGGAGCGTGGGCAGCTGGTTTGAAGTTTAATTACCCACTTCCCTGGAATGAATTGCTTTCACCATTTTTATTTCCAATTGTTTAATATCTCCCTGCAGTCTGCGGCTTTCTTCCTCATGGTTAATTGTATGATCTGCACACTGGTAAATCACGGCCACGATAAGTAAATATGAATCATTGATCTATATGAGAGAACAGTGGAACTCACTGCAGGCATGCTTCGTAGGTTTGCAGACGACGCCAATATTTATAGACAGTGAGGAAGATTATCTTAGTTTCAAAAAGATTTCAATCCAATGAGTCGTTGGACTGAATAATGTAACATGGAGTTCAATCTGGATAAATGGAACGTATTGCATTTTGGTACAACAAAAAGAGTATGGCTTTGCGTATGTTGGAGAACAGGGAAGCTCGGTGAGCAGGTACATAATTGCTTGTAATTTGCATTACCAACAGACAAGATGGTTCAAAGGCATTTAACATACTTCCCTTCATTGCTCAGTCCTTTGTGTATAGTAGTTGGGACGTTATGTTGAAGTTTTGCAGGACATTGATGAGACCTCTTCTGGAATAGTATGTCCAGTTCGGGTCTCCCAGTTGTGGGAATGATATTATTCAGCTGTAGGAGGTTCACAAAAGGTATGCACGCATGTTGCCTGTGGAAGGTTTGAGTTATAATGAAAGGCTGGATAGGCTGAGACTTTGTTCAGACTCGAGATCGGGATGCTGGAAAACCACATCAGTTAAGGCAGCATCCGAGGAGCAGGAGAATAATTTTTTTTTGCACAAGTGTCGTTCATCAGGCTCTTCCCCGAAACGTCGATTTTCCTGCTCCTCAAATGCTGCCTGATCTGCTGTGCTTTCCCAGCACAAGATTCTTGACTCTGATCCCTCATCTAAAGTTCTCACTTTCTCCTAGTTAAGACTGTTTTCACTCTAGGTTAGGGGTTTGAACGGCGACCTGACAGAAGTTTATGAATTGTTGAGAGACAAGTTTAGAGTTAACGATAGCGGCCTTTTCCCTGGAGGGGAATTTCAAGACTAGAGTGCATATGTTTAAGATGAAAAGAGAGAGATTTTTAAAAAAAGAGACATGTGCGGCATTGTTTTAGGGACGGTGTTTTACGTGTGTAATTAACTTGCGGAGGAAGTGATGGATGAGGGCATGTTTGCAACATTTAATGGACAATTGATTCCAAACATGAATGGGAAAGTGGGATCTTTAAAATAAATTTATTCATGCCGAGTACGTCAGTTATTTCCCAGAGGGCATTTCAAAGTCAACCACGGTATTATCCATCTGGAGTCTCCTCTGGGACAGAGCAGATGAATATGGCAGTTTGCTTCCAGAACTGGCATGAGTGAATCAGATGGGATTTTCCACACAACTGATTCAGGGCATCACGAGACTCTTCAATTCCAGGTGCTTATTGAATCCAAACTCCACCATCTGTCATGCCAGGACTTGAACTCTTTGTCCCCAAAATATTACCTGGGTTTTGGATTAACAACACAGTAATAAAACTACAAGGGCATTATCACCACTCAGCGGGTACAGGAGGGGCCAGACTGGAATGGGTTAGTTTGGCAGTATGTTCAGTATGGATCGGTTGGACTGACAGGCCTGTTTTCATGTTGTATGACTCTGATTGACGCTATGGAGCAGGCAGCTGGTTGGGATTAAATGCGCATTGACAGCATAATCGATCTCCTGATGGGATATGTAATCCTGCTGGAGTCTCCGGAGGTTGTTTTGCTCAGTGATCCCTTCCCACACACGGGACTGGTGAACGGTCTCGCTCCAGTCTTCCTGATTAAATGAGTTTCCATTTCTGTGTTTAATTGAATCCCTTCCAGCAGTTCCTACATTGTCTGCTTTCTCTGTGGTATCTGTGCCCCTTTTTCTACACAGGGTGAACGATCCTTTCAAATTGTGTCCACACAGATACAAATCCTGTTTTCCATGTTGTGAATGTGTTTTCATTCTTCCTCATTCACCCACAGGGTGTGAGTATCACTGGTCAGGACAACATTTATTCTTCGCTCCTCGTTCGTTCCTGTCTGGCTAGACCACAAACCCGGGTGTGATCCCAGCCTCGGGTGTTTGTTTGTGGGCAGTCCACACATTGTCTGTGTGTTTGCGATTTTAATTCTCCCTCTGACATAAGATGTGCCAGTTACAGGGATCAACAATGGGAAATGCAGGCTTATGGGACAGTGAATACCGTGGGGTCTGGTGGGATGCGCTTCGGATGTACTGTGTGGACTGGAAGGGCCGATTAGACTGCTTCCCCAGGCGGTGGAGATTCTTGAATTAAGGGTCAGCTCATGTTTTTCTGGTCCTGAGTATCTCGTAGGCAGGACTGGGTGAAGATTGTAGACTCCCCTGCATCAGGGATATGAATGAATGGGATTGCAGGAAATTAAAGTTATTATCTCTGTTCCTGAGGTCAGGCTTATATTTCATGTTTTATTCGCCGAACGTAAACATCGCCGTTTCCGTGTCCCAACCCCCAAAGATGACAAGTTTAAAATATCATCCCAACACCACCTTCACCAGGTTGAAGTCTTGACTGTGTGGAAGAAACTGATACTGAGCTGATACGAGCAAATGTAGCTGCCACCGCCAGTGTCGTAAACACAGATCCAAACAGCAAAATCATCTTTTAAACCCACCATTGCAAAGTTAAGGGGCCAACACGCTCCACTTGTGCCACTCAGCTGTCTTAGAAAGATGCGCCGGAAATCGCTATGATAGTATAAACGGGGAAAACCTTTCCTTTGAGCAGGAGCACACTCAACCGAGGAATTTCTTGCGCCACTATACCATCACAAAAGGACAGGACGCTCACCTGTTGCTTCACTGGAGCCAGTGAGTAACTCCGCGCACACATTCCCATCCCCATTTCCGGTTGGATCTGGGCGACTGTGCCGATGTTAAGCTAAAATGCTCTTGAAGCATATATTTCAACAATATCCTGTACTGTCCCCCCGAGTCTTTGATGTTTTGTCGAAATCAATCTCATCTTTCAACCTTCTCATTCAAGGGATCTCCACAGCCTCTGAGGACATCGATCTGAAAGATTCAGCTCATTCTCAGTTCCCACATATCTGTCACTGCTCACTGAGTACTGATATTGTGCATTTGCTGTTCTTCCGAATATTTCCTCTGCTAGTATACTTATTGCTGCTTGCAAGCATCCTGTTCTGTGGTTCCTGTGATCGTGGTTGTCGGTATTTTTCATTGTGACCACAGCAACCTCGATTTGAACCCAAATCATGGCACTTAGTATTCTCTCCGTTGTCCGTTTTGTGACACATGCTAAGAAATTAATTGTTTTACCTTAATATTCCACTCTCTCACATCTCTGCGTTTCATATATCAGGATTCAAACACACCCGTTGTCAGAGATTCCGGTCCTTCCCACGATCATTAAACCTCCTTTCCGTCCCTCCCCCCATTTCTCTGAGGCAATGCCCAATCTATCACTCTCTTTCACATTCATACTGTTCTGTCTGTGCTGCTGCTGCGGTTACTGTTGTTGGGTGAACGTGCCCCAATCCCATCATCGGGACCTTCAAACAAATCGATCCATTTGGATACCGCGGTTGTGAAATCAATCCCCATGTAGCAGTTTTTACTGACAAAGGATAGAGACAATTGGAGCTTCAGGCTCATGGAAAATACCCAGGGCAGTTTCGGTGAAAAGACGTTTTGTTGGAAAAGATCAGCTTTTGTGGTTTTCTGTGTTGGTCTTGTGGTAATTTCATAGGACTGATAATCTAGAGACCGAGGTCATAGTCTGGGTACTCGGGCTTGAATCACACTATGTCATGATTGTCAAATTTAGATTCAAAAAATATCTGCAAGGAAGAATCTAATGACAACTATAGATCCATTGACAATTGTTGAAAAACAATCTGTTCCACTGATGTCATTTCGGGATGGAATTTGCAATCCTTACTTGGTCTCGGCTGCATGTGACTTCAGACTCATAACAATATGGTTGAGGCTCAACTGCCCTCTGGGCAATTCGGAATGGGTAATAAATTCTGCTTAGCCAGAAGCGCCCTCATACTAATCCAGATATTTTAAAACAAATGCTCATTAGGCTCTAGCAAGATTGTTGTGTGCAGTTTTGCAAGTCACATAACAGCAGGGATGTGATCACACTGAGAAAAATGCAGGAGATATTTACTGGGATACTGTTTGGGCTGAAGAGTTTCAGTTGTGAAGCCAGACAGGACAGAGTGGAGTGTTTGTCACAGTGTAAAGGAGATGGAGACAAGACATGATTGAGTTAGGGTGTGGACAGGGTTGACTGAACGAGTTTCCCATTGATGGAAAGATGGATCAGCAGGGGCCAGAGACTTAAGGAGAAAGACAGAAAGGTTTGAGAAGATATGCGAAAAAGCTTTATCAACCAGTGGTTGGTTGGAATTTGGAATACACTGTCTGCATTTTTCAAATCGGCATACACCCTTATAACTGAATAAATATTCAGATGTGCACTTTTGATGCCAAGACATATAAGGCTGTTGGGTCAGCATTCTGAAATGGGATTCAGTTCATTAGGCAGTTGTGTTTGACAAGTGTGGCCACATTTGGTTGAAGGGCCTCCTTTGACACTCTTGTCCTCGGTCGTATAATGGTTAGTGTCCCCACCTATCACAGGGCTCAATTTTACGCTCGGGACAATGTAAACGTTTTAAAACTGTCGCTCCATTCCCAAGTGCGGGTATTGATACCTGTCCTTCCATTCTCGATGGGGCATGTCACACGAAGGAAATGCTGCCTGAATCAGTGTGGGAAAGGGCTGCAACTCTCAGGGAGGCAGTGTCAGTGAACGGCCAAACACGTGACTTCTGCAAACTTCACCTTGTGACTGTGTTGGAATGAAAAGCATTTGACAGACTTGTTCCGGATTGAAGTATTTACTAGAAGCAGGAAGCTGAGGAAGAAACAACATAAACGCATTCAAATATGAGTGCAGAAACATTTCCCGCAGCACGAATGAAATTGTAAAAGACAGAGTAGTGTTTCAATACATTAAATTTGGGTTCATTTGTTTTGATCAGTTTTAACAGGTTATAAAACCATTAAAAAACATTACACCATTTGCTCAGTATGATGGAATATTGTCTCAGTAATTCGCACTGCTGTTCAGAGCGAGGGTTAGGTTGATTGGCAAAGTTACATTGCCCGCTCGTGTCCAGGGAGTGAATTAAGTAAGTTAGGTGAATTAGCCATGGGTAACGTGGGGATAAGGTCAGAAGTCACAGGACGTCAGGTTATACTCCAACAGGTTTATTTGAAATCATAAGGGGGAGGGATTCCCCTTTTTCAGGTGAAATATAAGGAAATAGGGAGGGGAGCTAGGTCTGGGTGAGATGCGCTTCAGAGAGTCAACACCGGCTCGATTGACTGAAATGCTCTTTCTGCACTGTAGGATTCTGTGATTCGATGAATTAATAATGACGGTGTTTACTGGGGTGTAAAGCCAGTAGATAAGATGCTGATGGGGGTGTACTGAGGATGAGATTTTATTCACTTGTCTTCTTGGAAAATTGAGAACAGTTATCCCTGAACCAAGGAAGGCTTAATGGGTTTTTTTTCAGGTTATGAAATGTTTGGACAGAGTAAATAGGTGGAACATTCCCACTTTTAAGTCAGTAAACATCTAGATGTCAGGCATTCAATACCTTTGATAAAACCTTTGAAGGACAAAAAATGATGAGAACAGAATCACTGTCAGTCCGAGAATCTGTTTTTGAAAATTTTGAAAGGCACATTTGATGACATACAAAGAATAAATTTCACAAGGAGAGAGACAGCGTGTAGCTAGGTAAAGGTGCAGAGGTGGGGTGTAGTCGGTCGGAAGTTGCCGGGAAACAATTTCTAAGTGGGTTGACTTTAAACGTAAAGAAATTACTTTAATGTGTGCAGCTGAATAAGATTCGGTTCCAAAACTCTGCATTTTGAAAGATTTGGCATAATATTCCACCTAAAGCATTATAAATGGAACTGAGTGGATTTTTATTTATTGTGAAGGGGAGATATTACATAATGAATAGGAAGTGACCAGTTGCTTGGAGATCGACTTCCTGCTTTCATCACATGCGTTAAGGATGTGAGAACAAACACCATGATGTTTGGTTCATTTAATACTCAGTGAAATCTGCCAAAGCAACGAGCAACATAACTTTTGGGTTTTCTTTTGCATTTTAACCCTCTGTTTTTTTAAGCAGTATTTTCCTTAAGCTGAAATAAATTTGCTGAGCAAATTTGAATACAACATTAATCGTTCCAATGATATATATCTAATTCACTTCTGATTATTACAATGAACATTGTGAGGTTTGAGCAAAATTAAAATGAAACAAACAAATCAGCATTTCTTGCGATTTAATCCAATTCAGGTTCAGCCATATGAGAAAGGCCATTGAGCAACAATATTGCCTTTATTTCACTCACCATGGCTGCTTCTTCACGTGGAAGAGAAAGTGACTGAAGAAATTATGTGCCAAATGTAGGTGTAAATATGACGGAAAATACTTGTCCTGTTTCATTCTGACTCAGTTCTGACTCAGACTGTATTAATGACAGCTATTCATTCTGACGAGCATGACTATTTATTGGAACTTGCTGTTATTATAATTCTAGTGAAAGCAGAAACACAATGGTGTGGATTCGATTCCGCTATGGAACTTTCTCATCCATGACTTTCACTGCATATAACCTGATGAGGTCACATGTCACCCCACGACAAAATGTGCAGAGGAGACCGAGAGATTATGGTGGTGGGTTATGACACCGCTGTGCTCCACATTCACGGGTTCGAGTCACATTCTGGTTGCTAACTTTACGCACCGATCTAGCAGTTTTCCTTTGCACCTCACACTCTGGTATACACGAGATCGAGAATCTTGTTCTTGCCCTTCACTGCACGGGAGATTCACAAATAATCGACACCACATTAAAGTCGAAATGAAGAGTGAGAGCAGTCATTCTATTCAATTGGAGATGAAATTGGTGTAATGAGAAGGAACGCATTTTTCTTTCCGCCCTACATTCCATCTTGTCTTTCTATAAATTTACATCGAAACAAAGAGAAAAAAATAACAAGAGATCGGGCGCACAAGTTTATCCAGTGGGGTTGTTCATGAGTATTTTAACCTAACACTTCACACAAAGATCTGATCAGTATTTCAAACAGTCACTCGGAATTGGAACCACAGAAAATTTCTCCAATGAAACGAACCTTTCATTCTTTCACCAATTTCTGCTGTGTGTGAGTTATGCAACGATCCATCATCCAACGTGATCACTGACTGAGAGCGTGCAAACTGTATAAGATCTAGTAACTTCCTTCAGCAATCACAGCTTCTGTACACAGCCACCTGTGCTGGGCCCAGTGTCATTTGTTGCCCCCAGGTCACAGCACATTTCTTTTTTCCTGTGTTTATGAGCTTTGTTCATAATCTGTCTGATCTGTTTAATAAACCTTTCCTGTCACTTCATCCCATCCCTTCACAATTCTGAATTTATGAATAAAATAAGGCGTTAGATGAAATGTTAAACCAAGTGGAAGTATGCTATTCAGCCCAAGGAGTCTGCTCAACCATTCAACGAACTCATGGTTGATCTGATTTGGAGATGCCGGTGTTGAACTAAGTAAAAAATCACACAACACGATGTTAGAGTCCAGCAGGTTTACGTGGAAGCTCTAGCTTTCTGAGCGATGCTCCTTCATCTTGAATTCCTTTCTGCTCACTTCGCTCAACAAAGTTTCATCATCTTTCTGATTAACTATCTGGCACAGTTTGAAAATACCCAACCACACAGTCTCAACAGCGGTTACTGGAAAATGCCAAAGTTTCTTAGACCCCTGAGCAAAGAACTTACTCCTCATTTCTGAATTAAATGGGCAATATCTAATTCTGAGATTATGTCCTCTGGTGCTCTCTTCAGAGCATAGGGCAAGCCAAATGCTCGTATCTACCCTGTCAAGATCCCACGAATATTGAACATTTATAATTGTTATTATGTAATTATAAAGTTCCCCTCCTCCTCCTTTGTTTGAAGGAGAATAATCCCAGCCTAACCAATCATTCCACGAAGTTCTACTGTATTCAGAGTTAGCAACATGTTAGTAAGTCTGCGCTGCCCCTGACAGCATCCTTACATATTATTAAGACAAGTGGAGAAATTTCGGCAAGGAAACGGGTTGCAATTTCAGGCGCAGACGGGAATTGAAACTTGAAATCAGAAAGCGATTAGAATCGGATTGACCCCCAGAAGGACCAAATACAGCAAAGTTATCTCTAACAAATGAGAATCTAATCATGTTTGATTGACATTCAATGGCTTCAATGTAACTGAATTCCTCCGTGTAGTCGTCCTGAGAGCTAGTATTTTGGAAAAATGGAACCTGACCGCCCGTATAAAGAAGTGGACGACAAAAACCTGTCCGTGGGTCAACTTTGTTTGATTATTAACTCAACTCTTGTCTCCGTGAAGCCTACATCGTCCGCAATGCACAAAGTAGATGTTTAACAGAACTCTCTCCATTTGCCTAGGTGGGTGCAGCTTCAATATCACTGAAGGAACTGGACACCCTCCACGACAATGCAGTCACTTAACTGTATATTGTTCAACACCTGAATATTTATTCCCTTAACTGCTAAGGCACAATTGAAGCAGAGTGCACCACATAGAAGATTGGCTGGAGTTAGTTATCCAGGCTTTGTTGACAGAACCTTCAAAGCTCAAAAAGTGTACCGACCATAAGAACAAGTTTGAAGATGCACTGAACATTCACCATGTGCAAATTAGCGTCCAAGGCTCATACCAGCATGACTTGGAGAGGAATCAGTGGTAAATTCATTGAGTTCTGAAGTAGTTTGATGGGCAAAGATTGATACTTCAGCCCTCTATCTTTCATCTTTCAATGTTTAAAAATATAGATTATTGCAAGGACCAGACTTGTGCTCATTCCTTTAGCTGTTTCCTAAACTGGCAGTTGCGAAAGATCGAATATCATCCACAGTCTGTGGTCAACAATAGAAAATATCCAAAACCCTCTCGAACAAATGATCTCCCTGTCCATGTCTTCAGGGATCTGTGAATGCCCATTCCAAGATCTCTTTGTTCCTGTTCACCAATCAGAATCCTCACTGTTATTATTACAACTCCCCAAATTCACCACCACTCATTGGTCTGGATTCAATTCCATTCACCATTTTGCCTTTCCACCTGATGGATACATCCCTGCGGTCCCTGACATTATTCATCAGAGTCTACTACACGACTATGTATCGTCAGTAAACTTCTAAATCATGACTCCTAATAAAAAAGTTTGAATTATTGATCGACATCAAGAAACAGTGGTACTTCACTGGGAAAAAGCATCCAAACATGGTTCTTTTCTGCATGGGATGAACAACTGCCATGTTCCAATCTCCAAGGGTTGCTAGCCCAGTATCTCACCACTACATTTGCAGATGACACAAAGATTGGTGGAGTAGCCAGAAAACATAGAGGACAGTCAAAGAATGAAGAGGAATATAGATAGACAGAAGAGTTGAGCAGAGAAGTGGCAAATGGATTTCCGTCCAAGTAAATGTGAGGTAATGATTTGGGGAAGTCTAATTCCAGAGCCAAGTATACAGTAAACGGAAGAGCCTTGGGTAAACTTGATGAGAAGAGAGATCTGGGAGTTCAGGTCCTTTGCACCCTGAAGGTGACTGCACAGGTGGATAGAGTGGTCAAGAAGGCATATGGCACGCTTGCCTTCACCGGATAGAGCATTAGGTATAAGAGCAGGCAAGTCTTGCAAAAATTGTACGAGAGTTTGTTTCGGCCGCGTTTCGAATACTCTATGCAGTTCTGGTCGCCAAACTACCAAAACTATTTGGATGTTAAGGAGAGAATGCGGAGAAGGTTTATGCAGATGTTGGCTGGTATGGAAGATGCAAGCTCTGAAGAGAGGTTGAGTAGATTACTTCTGCTTTCATGAGGAAAAAACGAGATTGAGGGGACCTGATTGAGGTCTACAATATCATGACGGGTACAGACAGGGTGGATAGAGATAAGCTTTTTCCAAAGATGAGGGATTCAATAATGAGAGGTCATGAGTTCAATGAGAGAAGTGAAACTTTTAAGGGAGATAGACATGGAAAGTATTTTACACACAGGGTGGTAGGTGCTGGAATGCATTGCCAGCAGAGGTAGGAGAGGCAGGCATGGTAGATTCATTTCAGGTGCGCCTGGACAGATGCATGAGTAATGAGAAGCAGAGGGATACGGATGCTTAGAAATTGGGCGACGTGTTTAGTTAGTTGATTTGGACCGGCTCAGGTACAGCAAGGAAGAATCTAATGACTATTATATATCCATTGACAATTGTTGAAAAAAAATGTTCCAATGATGTCATTTCGGGATGGAATTTGCTATCCTTACTAGGTCTGGCCTGCATGTGGGTGAGATTGATCGATTTCGACAAAACATCAAAGACTCGGGGGACAGTACAGGATATTGTTGAAAAGTATGCTTCAATAGCATTTCAGCTGAACATTGGCACAGCCACCAATACCCAACCGGAAATGGGGGTGGGAATGTGAGCGCGGATTACTCTCTGGCTCCAGTGATGCAATAGGTGAGTGTCCTGTCCTTCTGTGATGGGAAAGAGGCGCAAGAAATTCCTCGGTTGAGTGTGCTCCCGCTCAAGCGAATGGTTGTCCCCGTTGATACTATCATAGCGATTTCTGTCGCATCTTATTAAGACAGCTGAGTGGCACAAGTGGAGCGTGTTGAGCCCTTAACTTTGCAGTGATGGGTTTAAAAGTGATTTTTCTGTTTGGATCTGTGTTTCAGACACTGGCGGTGGCAGCTACATTTGCTCGCATCAGCTCAGTATCAGTTTCTTCACCACAGTCAAGAAGTCAACCAGGAGAAAGTGGTGTTGGGGTGATATTTTAAACTAGTCATCCTTGGGGGTTGGGACACGGAAACGGTGATGTTTACGTTCGACGAATAAAACATGAAATACAAGCCTGACCTCAGGAACAGAGATCATGACTTTAATTTCCTGCAATCCCATTCATTCACGTCCCTGATGCAGGGGATTCAACCATCTTCACCCAGTCCTGCCGACGAGAGACTCCAGGACCAGAAAACCATGAACTGACCCTTAATTCAAGAATCTCCACCATGTGGGGAAGCAGTCTAATCTGCCCTTCCAGTCCACACGGTACATCCGAAGCGCATTCCACAAGACCCCACGGCATTCCCTGTCCCAAAAGCCTGCATTCCCATTGTTGATCCCTGTAACTGGCACATCTTTGGTCAGAGGGAGAAATAAAAACGCAAACACACAGAGAATGTGCAGACTGCCCACAGACAGACACCCGAGGCTGGGATCACACCTGGGTTTGTGGTGTAGCCAGACAGCAACGAACGAGGGGCAAAGAATAAATGTTGTCCAGACCAGTGATACTCACACCCTGCGGGTGAATAAGGAAGAATGAAAACACATTCACAACATGGAAAACAGGATTTGTATCTGTGTGGACACAATTTGAAAGGATCGTTCACCCTGGGTTGTAAAAAGGACACTGATACCACAGAGAAAGCAGGGCAATGTGGGAACTGCTGGAAGCGATTCAATTAACCATAGAAATGGAATCTCATTTAATCAGTAACACTAGGGAGAGGCCGTTCACCAGTCCCGTGTGTGGGAAGGGATCACTGAGCAAAACAACCTCCGGAGACTGCAGCAGGACTACATATCCCATCAGGTGTTCGATGATGATGTCAATGCGCATTTAATCCCAACCAGCTGCCTGCTCCATAGCGTCAATCAGAGTCATACAACATGAAAACAGGCCTGTCAGTCCAACCGATCCATGCTGAACATACTGCCAAACTAACCCATTCCCGTCTGCCTCCTCCTGTACCCGCTGAGTGGTGATAATGCCCTTGTAGTTTTATTACTGTGTTGTTAATCCAAAACCCAGGTAATATTTTGGGGACAAAGAGTTCAAGTCCTGGCATGACAGATGGTGGAGTTTGAATTCAATAAGCATCTGGAATTGAAGAGTCTTGTAATGCCCTGAATCAGTTGTGTGGAAAATCCCATCTGATTCAATCATGCCAGTTCTGGAAGCAAACTGCCATATTCATCTGCTCTGTCCCACAGGAGACTCCAGATGGATAATACCGTGGTTGACTCTTAAATGCCCTCTGGGAAATAACTAACGTACTCGGCATGAATAAATTTATTTTAAAAATCCGACTTTCCCATTCATGTTTGGAATTAATTGTCCATTAAATGTTGCAAACATACCCTCATCCATCACTTCCTCAGCAAGTTAATTACACACGTAAAACACATTCCCTATAACATTGCGGCACATGTCTTTTTTATAAAAAAAATCTCTCATTCATCTTAAACATATGCCCTCTAGTCTTGAAATCCCCAGCCTGGGAAAAGGCCGATATCGTTAACTCTAAACATGTCTCTCAATAATTCATAAACTTCTGTCAGGTCGCCGTTCAAACCCCTAACCTAGAGTGAAAACAGTCTCAACTAGGAGAAAGTGAGAACTTCAGATGAGGGATCAGAGTCGAGAATCTTGTGCTGGGAAAGCACAGCAGATCAGGCAGCATTTGAGGAGCAGGAGAATCAACGTTTCGGGGAAGAGCCTGATGAACGACACTTGCGTGAAAAAAAATATTCTCCTGCTCCTCGGATGCTGCCTTACCTGATGTGGTTTTCCAGCACCCCAATCTCGAATCTGAAAATAGTCTCAACCTATCCAGCCTTTCATTATAACTCAAAACATCCACTGGCAACAAGCGTGCAAACTTTTTGTGAACATCCTACAGCTGAATAATATCATTCCCACAACTGGGCGACCAGAACTGGACATACTAATCCAGAACAGGCCTCATGAATGTCCTGCAAAACTTCAACATAACGTCCCAACTACTATACACAAAGGACTGAGCAATGAAGGGAAGTATGTTAAATGCCTTTGAACCATCTTGTCTGTTGGGAATGCAAATTACAAGGAATTATGTACCTGCACACCGAGCTTCCCTGTTCTCCAACATACGCAAAGCCATACTCTTTTTGTTGTACCAAAATGCAATACCTTCCATTTGTCCAGATTGAACTCCATGTTACATTTTTCAGTACAACGACTCATTGGATTAAGATCCTTTTGAAACTTCGATAATCTTCCTCACTGTCTACAATACTGGTCTCGCCTGCAAACCTCCGAAGCATGCCTGCAGTGAGTTCCACTGTTCTCTCATATAGATCAATGATTCATATTTACTTATAGTGGCCGTGATTTAGCAGTGTGCAGATCACACAACAGTTAGTCATGCAATTAACCATGAGGAAGAAAGCCGCAGACTGCAGGGAGATATCAAACAATTGGAAATAAAACTGGTGAAAGCAATTCATTCCAGGGAAGTGCGTGATAGTGAAGCAAAATTAAACATCAAACCAGCTGCCCTCGCTCCAGTTGTGGCACTCAGCTGTCTCAGCAAGATGCACTGCAGATTGCTGTTATTATAAACGGGAACAGATTTTCCCTTCTGCCCCGCCTTTGACCAGGAGCACTCCCACCCTCGGAATTGCTTGCGCCTCTAAACCATCATAGAAACACCGTGCATTCTCCGGTTGCGTCACTTGAGCCATCGAGTATCTCTGCAACCTCATTCCCATCTTGATTTCAAGTTGGTTCTTCGCGACTGTGCCACTCAGTTCCTCTGAGTCTGGGGCTGGGAACCTGGACTATGTGGCAGCAGTGGTTACTGCCTTGTGTGGGGAAACTCGTGAAGTAACCGATGTTAAACTGCATTGCTATTGAAGTATACATTTCAACAAAAGCTTGGTATAAACAATGACTGCAGATGCTGGAAACCAGATTCTGGATTAGTGGTGCTGGAAGAGCACAGCAGTTTAGGCAGCATCCGAGGAGCAGGAAAATCGACGTTTCGGGCAGAAGCTCGTCATCAAGAATACCGGCAGAGAGTCTGAAGGGTGGAGAGATAAGTGAGAGGAGGGTGGGAGTGGGGAGAATGTAGCACAGAGTACAATAGGTGAGTGGGGGAGGGGATGAAGGTGATAGGTCGGGGGTGAGGGTGGAATGGATAGGTGGAATAGATGATCGGCATGTAGGACAAGTCAGGACAAGTCATGGGGACAGTGCTAAGCTGGAAGTTTGGAAATGGGGTGTGGTGGGGAAGGGGAAATGAGGAAACTGTCGAAGTCCATATTGATGCCCTGGGGTTGAAGTGTTCCGAGGCGGAAGATGAGGCGTTCTTCCTCCAGGTGTCTGGTAGTGAGGGAGCGGCGTTGAAGGAGGCCCAAGACCTCCATATCTTTGGCAGAGTGGGAGGGAGAGTTGAAATGTTGGGCCACAGGGCTGGGTGGTTGATTGGTGCGCGTGTCCCAGATATGTTCCCTAAAGCGCTCTGCTCGGTGGAGCCCAGTCTCCCCAATGTACAGGAGATCGCATCGGTAGCAACGGATACAATAAATGATATTGGTGGATGTGCAGGTAAGAAAAGCTGCACTGTCCCCGGAGTCTTTGATGTTTTGGAGAAATCTCTTTATCTCAGCCCTAAACACATTAATGATGAAATCAACACAGCCACTAGGGGAATCGATGTTAAACCGTCAAACCTTTCTGAGTTCCCAAATATATGCTACTGTTTCGCTTAGCACTGATATTGTGCATTTGGTGCTCTTCCTAACATTCCTTATGATACTGTACGTATTGGGTGAGCTTGCTGTGTTCATCTGTGGGTTGCTGTAATTGTTTAGTGGTTAGCCTTCTGCGTTGTGGCCGCAGCCACCTCGGTTCGTATCCGAGTCGCGGCAGTCATTGCTCTATGTGTCCCAGTCTTTTGTGAAACACAAAGGAATCAGTTGCTTTAAAGTTTTGATTTTCTCCAAGGTGATTTTTTTTTTCCTTGAAGTTCTTCTCGCTCACATCTCTGTGTTTCATATGTCAGAATTCAAACCCACCCGTTCTCAGAGATTTCTTCCCTCCTACGATCACTAACCGAACTTTCCATCCCATACCCCCATTTCATTAATTTGGAGATGCCGGTGTTGGACTATGGAGTACAAAGTTAAAAATGACCCAACAGCAGGTTATGGTCTTACAGGTTTCATTGAAGCACTAGCTTTCGGAGCGCTGCTCTTTCATCATGTGTTTGTGGAGTCATTTCCTATTTCACTAAGGCATTGCAGAATCTAATACAGACTCTCCCATTGATACCGATCAGTCGATGGCTGGGGTCACTGTTGCTGGGTGAATGTGCCCCAACCCCACTATCGGGACCTGTAGACCATTTGATCCATTTGGTTACCACTGTTGTGAGATCAATACTCTTGTAGTAGCTTTTACTGATATGGACCAGATATTATTGGAGGTGGGCGGGGGGGGGGGGGGGGGGGGGGGTCAGGGTCAGGAAAATGGCACAGGACAGTATCGGGGAAAAGCGACTTCATTGGATAAGATCAGATTCACTGCTTTTCTGCAATGCCCGAACACGATTCCCACTGAACACTGGTCTGTTTATTCAGACACCACGGACTGGGGTTTGATTCTGACCATGCTCGGTCGTCGAATTGGGATTCAATAAATATCTGGAATTGCGAATCTAATAACTCCTATAAATCCACAGCCAATTGTTGAAAACAACAAAACCATCTGACGTCATTTAAGGAATTTAACTGCCATTCTGACCTGTTTGGGCCTCCATGTGACTTCAGACTCACTACAATATGGTTGAGTTTCAAATGCCCACTCTGCCATTCGGGATACCAATCAATACTGCCGACCCAGCGACGCCCTCATAATGTAACAGAAAAGAAAAAAAGTTCATTCGGCCCTAGCTAGATTACTGTGTCCAGTTCTGCAATTCAGAGTACTGCATGGATGTGATCGCACTGGGAACGTTGCAGTAGAGATTCACTGGGATATTGTCTGGGCTGAAGAGTTTCAGTTGTGAGGAGAGATTGGACAGACTGGGGTTGTTTGTCACCGAGCAGAGGAGATGAGAGAAGACATGACTGAGATGTGCTAAATACTGAGGGATATGGATAGGATAGACTGAAAGAAGCATTTCTTATTGATGGAGAGATCGAACACTGGGCCCAGGAGATTTCGGGAAAAGGCAGAAAGGTTTGAGTAGATTTGCAGAAAGGGTCAGAGAGGCGGAAATCATTCTAACCTGAAAAAAAATTGAGATGTTAATTTGTGATGCCAAAACATGTAAGATTATGGGCTAAACGATGGAATACATGATTCAGGTCGTTAAGCAGTTGTGTTTAACAAGTGAGGCCACAACAGGCTGAAGGGCCTCCTTCGATGTTGAAAGGGGAACAAATAAGAAGAGATCGGGTGCAATAGTTTATCCAGTGGGCTTGTCAATTTTAGTGTAATACTCCACACAAAGTTCTGATCAGTATTTTAAACAGTCAATTGAATTGGAACCGCAGAAAACTT
This sequence comes from Chiloscyllium punctatum, assembly GCF_047496795.1. Classification (NCBI taxonomy): domain Eukaryota; kingdom Metazoa; phylum Chordata; class Chondrichthyes; order Orectolobiformes; family Hemiscylliidae; genus Chiloscyllium; species Chiloscyllium punctatum. The sequence continues at coordinate 17,111,646 of NC_092769.1, forward strand.
TTCCAATGAAACGAACCTTTCATTCTTTCACAAACTTTTGCTGTGTGAATCATACCACAATCCATCATCCAGCGTGATCACCAAGTTGGCAACAATATTAGATCTACCAATTTTCTTTAGCAATCACAACATCTGCACATACCCATCTGCGGTGTGCCCAGTGCCATTTGTTGTCTCCAGGCCACAGCACATTTCTTGTTTATGAACTTATGAGCCTAGTTCCTGATCTGCCTGATCAGTTTGAAAACCTTTTCTATCACTTCATCCCATCCTTTCAGAATTCTAAAGATATCAATGAAATAAGGCGTTAGACCAAATGATGTAGGATTGGAAGTCGGCCATTCAGCCCCTCGAGTCTGCTCCACCATTCAACGAACTAATGGCTGATCTGATAATCCTCAACTCCATTCTCCAGCATTGCCTCGACAAAGCTTCATCGCCTTTCTGGTAAAATATCTATCTGGCACAGTTTGAAAATACACAACAACTCAGCCTCAAGAACAATTTCTGCAAGGAGTTCTACCGATTCATTAGCCCTTGAGCAAAGAATTTACCCCGCATTTCCGAATTAAATCGGCAATATCTAATTCTGAGTTCATGTCCTCTGGTGCTCTCCTCATACCAGAGGGTGAACCACCAGCCCGTAACTACCCTATCAATGAATATTGAACGTTTATAAATGTTATTATGTGATTATAGAGCTCCCCTCCCTCTCTTTGTTTCAAGGAGAATAGTCCCAGCCGAACCAATCATTCCAAGAAGATACATTTTCTCCAGTGTTGGTAACATGTCCGTAAATCTCTGCTGTCCCCTCTAGCGTCCTTACATATTATGAAGGCAGGTGGAGACATTTATGCGAGGAAACGGTTGAAATTTCAAGCACAGACGGGAATTGGATCTTGAAATCAGACAGCGACTGGAATCAGATTGGTCCACACAAGGACGAAATAGAGTAATGATCACTCTCACAAATGATAATTTAATCATATCGCATTGACATTCAATAACTTTACTGTAAACAAATTACCCCGTGTAATTGTCCACAGAGCTATTATTTCGGGGGAAAACGTATAGAATCTGGATACATAAACACTTTGACAACAACAACATGTTCTTGAGACATTCCTTTGACTATAACCTCAACTCATTGCTCCGTGAATCCTCCATCGTTGGCAAGGCACAAATGAGACGAGGAACATAACTCTCTCCATTTGCCTATATGGGTGTAACTTCAATAACACTTAAGGAACTGGACACCGTCCAGGACAATGCAGTCACTTGAGTGTGCCCTCTTCAACACCTGCAATATTCATTCCCTTCACCGTTAAGGCGCAATTGCAGCAGAGTGCACCAACTGCAAGATGCACTGCAGTAAGTCATTCGGGCATGTTTGACAAAACCTTCAAAGCACAACAGCTGTACTGACGACAAGGACAAGTTTGGATGATGCAATTAAATGCCATCATTTGCAAGTTCCCTCCAAGGCCCATAGCACTCTGACTTGGAAAGGAATCAGTGATAAACTCATTGGTGAAACGGTCTTGATGGGCAAAGTTGCATACTTCAGCCTTCCATCTTTTATCTTACAATTTTAAGAAAAATGTTGATTTATGCGATGACCAGACTTGTGCTCAGTCATTTAGCTGTTCCCTAAACTGGTGGTTGCTAACGTTATGCTATCATCCACAGCCTGTGGTCAACAGTGTAAAATATCCGAAAACCCTCTCAAGCAACTGACTCCCCTCAAGATTAGAGTAGTATTGGAGAAGCACAGCAGGTCCGGCATTTGAGGAGAAGAAAAAATGGAGGTTGTAGTTAAAAACCCTTCATCAGGAATGAGACTGGGAGCATATGGGATGGAGAGATAAATGGGAAGGGTGTGGGGCTGGGGAGAAGGTAACTGAGAGTGCTGTAAGTGGATGCAGGCTGGGGGTGAACATGAAATGTCAAAGAAGAAGGTGGAGTGGATAGGTGGGAATGAAGATGCACAGGTGGGGCAAGTCAGGCGGATAGTGTTGAGCTGGAAGGTGGGAACTGGGGTAAGGTAGGGGGAGAGCAAATGAGGCAACGGGTGAAGTCCAAATTGATGCCATAGGGTTGAAAGGTCCCCAGGCGGATGATGAGGCTTTCTTCCTCCATGCATCGGGTCATGAGGCAGTGGCGATACAGGAAGCCAGGACCTGCATGTCCTCGGGAGAGTGGAAGGGGAGTTGAATTGTTTGGTCATGGGGCACTGGGGTTGAATCTTGCGGGTATCCTGTAAATATTCGCTGAAGTGCTCTGTGAGAGCACATCTCCTCTCTCCAACTAAGAGGAGACCACACCGGGAGGAACGTATACAAGAACTGACATGTGTGGAAGTGCAGGAGAAACTTTGATGGATGTGGAAGCCTCCATTAGAGCCTTGGACAGAGTGGGGAGGTAGATGTGGGTGCAGGTCTTGCAATTGCTGCAGTGACAGGGGAAGTTGCCAAGCGGGAAGGGTAGGTCATTTGCTGGCGTGGAATTGACTAGGTAGTCACAGAGCGAATGGTCTTGGCGGAAAGGGGTGGGGAGGGGAACATATGTTGTGGATCTGTTCACCAAGCTGGGAATTTGTCTTGCAAACGTTTCGTCCTCTGTCTAGGTGGCATCCTCAGAGCTTGGGAGCCCCCTGTGAAGCGCTTCTGTGCTGTTTCCTCCTGCATTTATAGTGGCCTGTCTCTGCCGCTTCCGGTTGTCAGTTCCAGCTGTCCACTGTAGTGGCCGGTATATTGGGTCCAGGTCGATGTGTTTGTTGATAGAGTCTGTGGATGAGTGCCATGCCTCGAGGAATTCCCTGGCTGTTCTCTGTTAGGCTTGCACTATAATGGTAGTGTTGTCCCAGTCGAATTCATGTTGCTTGTCGTCTGTGTGTGTGGCTACTTCAGATAGCTGGTCGTGTCGTTCCGTGGCTAGTTGGTGTTCATGACTACGGGTCGTTAACTGTCTTCCTGTTTGTCCTATGTAGTGTTTTGTGCAGTCCTTGCATGGGATTTTGTACACAACATTAGTTTTGCTCATGTTGGGTATCGGGTTCTTCATTCTGGTGAGTTGTTGTCTGAGCGTGGCTGTTGGTTTGTGTGCTGTTATGAGTCCTCGTGGTCGCAGTAGTCTGGCTGTCAGTTCAGAAATGCTCCTGATGTATGGTAGTGTGGCTAGTACTTTGGGTTGCGGCTTGTCCACGTTCCGTTGTCTTTCCCTTAGGCATCTGTTGATGAAATTGTGACGGTATCCGTTTTTGGCGAATACCTTGTATGGGTGTTCCTCTTCCACTTTTTGCAGTTCTGGTGTGCTGCAGTGTGTTGTGGCCCTTTTGAATAGTGTCCTAATGCAACTTCGTTTGTGTGTGGTGGGGTGGTTGCATTCATAGTTTAGGAATTGGTCTGTGTGTGTGACTTTCGTGTAAACCTTTGTGGTGAATTATCCTTTCGTTGTTCTGTGTACCATCACGTCTAGGAATGGGAGAGACAACGGAACGAGGACAGCCGCAACCCAAAGTACTAGCCGCACTACCATACATCAGGAGCATTTATGAACTGACAGGCAGTCTACTGAGACCACTAGGACTCATAACAGCACACAAACCAACAGCCAGGCTCAGACAACAACTCACCAGAACGAAGGACCCGATACCCAACATGAGCAAAACGACTGTAGTGTACAAAATCCCATGCAAGGACTGCACAAAACACGACATCGGACAAACAGGAAGACAGTTAACGACCCGTATACATGAACACCAACTAGCCACAGAACGACACAACCAGATATCCTTAGTAGCCACACACACACGCACGACAAGCAACATAAATTCGACTGGGACAACACTACCATTATAGTGCAAGCCAAACAGAGAACAGCCAGGGAATTCCTCGAGGCATGGCACTCATCCACAGACTCTATCAACAAACACATCGACCTGGACCCAATATACCGGCCACAACAGCGGTCAGCTCGAACTGACAACCGGAAGCGGCAGAGACAGGACACTATAAATGCAGGAGGAAACAGCACAGAAGCGCTTCACAGGAGGCTCCCAAGCACTGAGGATGTCACCTAGACAGGGGACGAAACGTTTGCAAGACAAATTCCCAGCTCGGCGAACAGAACCACAACAACAAGCACCTGAGCTACAAATCTTCTCCCAAACTTTGAAGGGGAACATATCCCTGGTGGTGGAATCCGTTTCGAGGTGGCGAAACTGTCAGTGGATGGTGTGACTTATGCAGAGGTTGGAGGGCTAGAAGATGAGGACCAGGGAGGTTCTGTCCTTGTTGTGGTTGGAGGTGTGGGGTTCATGGGCGGAGGTACGGGAAATGGATGAGATGTGTTGGAGGGCATCTTCAACCACATCGGAGGGGAAATTCCGGTCTTTAAAGAAGGAGGCTATCTGGTGTGTTCTGTGGTGGAGCTGGACCTTTGGGAGCAGATGCGATTAAGGTGGAGGAATTGGGAATACAGGATAACATTTGCTCAAGAGGTGGTGTGGGAGGAGGTATAATCCAGATAGCTGTGGGGATCAGTGGGTTTGTAAAAAGTGTCAGCAACACTGACCTTCAGGGATATATTTCCCGCCCCACCCCTATCCACTTTTCACAAAAACTGCTTCCTCCACGACTACCTAGTCAAGTCCAAGCCCTCCAATGACCCATCCTCCCCTCGTTGCACCTTCCCCTGCCACCACAGGAATTGCAAAACCTGTACCAACATCTTCCCTTTCACATCCTTCTAAGGCTCCAATGAGCCTTCCACGTTCATCAAATGTGCACTTCCACACGTGTCATTTTTGCATCTGTTGCTCGCGATGCGGTCTCCTCTACATTGGGGCCAACAGACACCTTCTTGCAGAGCGCTTCAGAGAACATTTCCAGGGCACCTTCAACATTCAATCCCAATGCCCCATGACCAAAAACATCAACTACCATCCCCCCCACCGACTCTCCCAAGGACATGCAGTTCCTGGGTCTCCTCCACGGACATTCCCTCACCACTGGACGCCAGATCTTCCACCTCGGGACCTTTCAACACCAGGGCATCAACTTGGTCATCACCAGTTTCCTCATCTCCCCACGCCCACCTTATCCGAGTTCCAACTTTCTAACTTGGCACCATCCTACTGACCTGTCCCACCTGTCTGTCTTCCTTCATACCTATCCGCTCCACCCTCTTCTCCGACCTATCACCTTTTACCCCATCTCCATCCACCTCTTGCACTCTCAGCTAAATTCTTCCCAGACCCATCCTCCCGTTTATCTCTCCACCCTCGAGGCTCCCAGCTTTATTCCTGATGAAGGGCTTTTTCCTGAAACGTTATTTTTTTTTCTGCAACTCGGATGGTGCCTGACCTGCTGTGCTTCTTCAGCACCCCTCCAATCTAGATTCTGATTTCCAGCACCTGCAGTACGCACTTCCGTCCAACTGGTTCCCCTGTTCATTGATCTTGAATAGGCCATTGAATAGGCCTTTGCTAAAGTTTCCCTGCTTTTATATTCCCACCTGCGGTCAAGAACAGAAAGTATCTCCAACCCCTTGAGACCACTTGATCCCTTGTCCAATCATCTTCAAAGATTGTTGAATGTCTACTCCAATTTCTCTTTTATTACTTTAAACCACTCAGTATTCACACATTTATCATTGTTCCTCCCCAAATTCATTATCACCCACTTCCCTGGATTGAACTCCTTTCAGCACATTTTCTTGCCAATTGTTTCCAATTTCCCTGCAGTCTATGGCTTTCTTCCTCATGGTTAACGACATGACTAATTGTTACCTGATTTGCAAACTGCGAAATTATGGCCACGACAAATAAGTATAAATCATTGACCTGTATGAGAAAACAATCGAACTCATAGAAGCCATGGTTCATAAGCTTGTAGAGGACACCAGAATTGGAGACTGTAAAGAAGGTGATCTAAGTTTCCAGAAGGATCTTAATCCAATGCGTCTTTGGGCTGAAATATTTTACATGGAGTTCAATCTGGATAAATGGAAGGTATTGCGTTTTGCCTCATCAAATAAGAGAAGGGTTCATACAATTAGTGCTAGGGCGTTGCATAATGTTGTGGAAAACGGAGGCCAGGGATGCAGTTAAATATTTCTTTTTAGTTTGCTTCACATATAGACAGAATGGTTAATAAAAAATTGTAATCCTGCCTGCGTTGCACAGTCCTTTGAGCGTCGGAGTTGGTACGTCATGTTGAATGGAATAGGGCATTGTGTGAGGCCTCTTCTGGAGTACTGTGCCCAGTTCTTATCGCCCAGTAATAGCAAGGACATTATTCAGCTGGAGTAGGTTTAGAAGACGTGTATCAGCATATTGGTAGTGGGGAAGGTTTGAGTTACAATGAAAGGCTGGATAGGCTGAGAATATTTTCACACGAGAACCGGAGTTTGAAAGGCGACCTGATAGAAATTTATAAATTATTGAGAGTTCGAATAGAATTAACTTTAACTGTCTTTTCTCCAAGCAGTAACACTTCAAGACGAGAGGGTAAATGTTTCAGATGAAAAGAGGGATATTTAAAATAAGACATGTGAGGCTGTTTTTAACAGAGGATGGTTTATGTGTGCAATTCACTTCCTGAGGCAGTGATGAATGAAAGTACATTTACAATATTTACAGGATATTTGGATCGATAAATGCATTGGAAAGTTTCCGTGTGATTAGAAAAAAGCTATTCATTTATGCCTAGTCCATTATTTATTGCCCAGAGGGGAGTTCAGGATCAACCACGATATTATGAATCTGGAGCCAGAAACCAGACCAGATAAGTATGGCAGTTTCCTTCCCTATCAGGCATTAGTGAATCAGATTTACAACAACTGGTTCAACATCATCATTAGACTCTTCAACTCGAGGTATTTATTGTAATAAAATTCCAGCATTTGCCATGCCAGGATTTGAACCGGTGTCCATAGAAGTATATCTGGACATTCATATTAACAATGCAGTAATATTATTACAAGGGCATTATTAACACTCAGCAATTACAAGAGCCGTCAGTTGCGACTCGTTTAGTTTGGCATTATGTTCAGTATGAGCTGGTAGGAGTGAAATGCCTGTTTTCATGCTGCGTGAGTCTATGACTTTGACGCTATGAAACCGGCAGCTGGTTGGAATTAACAGCAGCGTTGACAGTTTAATTGATCTCCTTCTGGGATATGTAATCTTGCTGGTTACTCTGGAGTTTTTATTGCTCATTGAGCCCTCCCAACACACGGGACTGTTGAACAGACTGTCCCCAGTTTGACTGAGTAAATGAGTTTCTACTGCAACAGGTAATTGAATCCCGCATTGCGCTGGTTTCTCTGTGATATCGGTGTCCTTGTATCTACCCAGGATGAATGATTGGCTCAAATCATGCCCACGCAGACGTAAGTCCCTTTGTCCATTTGTGAACGTGTTTTTATTCTTCCTGATATACCAACAGCGTGTGGATGTCGCTGGTCAGGACAGCATTTGTTGTTCATTCTGATTCGCTGCTGCCTCTCTGCACGAGAGACATGGATTCGATCCCAGTCTTGTGTGACTGTGTGCAGTTTGCACATTCTCTCTTTGATTGTGTGAGTTTCCTCCCACAGTCTGAAGGTGTGCAGGTTACTTGGATCAGCCATGGGAAATGAAGGGGAACGGAATAGGTATGGAGTGTGGGTCTGATAGGATGTGCTTCGGAGGGATGGTGTCGACTGGAATGGGCCGAATGTCCAGCCTACCTACAGCGTCGACATTCTCGGATTAAGGGTCAGCTATGTTGTTCTGCACCTGGAATCACAAGTAGGCAGGATTGGGTAAAGATGGTAGCACCCCTGCATACGGGTCATGCATGGATGGGATTGCAGGAAATTAAAGGCATGTTCTCTGTTCCTGAGGTCAGTCTTTCATTTCAGGTTTTATTCGTCGAACTTTAACATTATCAGTTCCGTGTGTGAGTCCCCAAGGATGACTCATTTATTATATTTCCACAACACAACCTTCTCCAGGTTGCAGTATTTACTGGGAAGAACAAACTGATCCTGAGCTGATGCAAGCATAAGCAGCTGCTACTGCCAATGTCAAGAACACTGATCCAAATAGGAAAATGAAATTTCGAACATTGTCACCCCAAAGTTAAATGTTCAACAAGCTTTAGATACACCAGTTGGTTGCGCCAACAACATGTACTGCTTATGGCTATAATATTATAAATGGGGGCAAGTATTCCCTTCCACCTCGTTTTTGACCAGGAGCAGTCCCAACCTCGGAAATACACGCGCCACTCTCCCGTCATTCCATCCCAACTTCCAATTGGATCTTCATGCCTGCTTCAGTCGAGAACTGGAATGAAGTGTGATTGCGTGCAGCAGTTGGTATTGCCTTGTGTGGGCAAAGTGATGAAGTAGGCGATGTTAAACTATAATGCTGTATCCTGTACTGTCCCATGAGTTTGGAGAGTTTCATAAATCCCATTCTCCAACACTCTCATTCATGGAATCTCCACAGACTCTGGGGACGTTAAAGTTAAAGACTCAGCCCATTCTGAGTTCCCACATGCCTGTCATTAAGTCCTGATATTGTATATTCTTCCTGACATTTCCTCTGCTACCATACTGGCTGCAGTTTACAAGCGTAGTCTGTGGAGTGCTGTAACCATTTAGTATTTTGTTTTCTGCGTTGTGGTTGCCGCGACTTCGTACCAAATCCACTTCATAGCGGTCAGTTCTCTCAAAATTTTACTTTTGCGGAAATACGGTAAGAAATAACTCCTTTTTGCATGATAATGATCTCCGAGGTGATGATTTGTTTTCCATCGAATTTCGTTCTCTGATAATTCAGTGTTTCATGTATCAGCATTTCAACCCAAAAGTTCTGGAAGATGTCTCTTCCTCCCACTCGCCCTAACTCTCTTTCCTGTCCCTCGTCCCATTTGACTGAGGCATTGCACAATCTAACATACACTTACACGTTGATACCGTCCAGTCTGTGGCGTTGCACTCACTGTTACTTGGTGACCATGCCTCAATCTTTTCATTGGCACCTTCAAATCATTCGATCCGTTTGGATATCGTGGCTGTGCAATCAATTCTCTTTTAGCAGCTTTTACTGACATGGACCAGAGATCATTGGAGCGTGAGGCTCAATAAGTGGACACAGAGAATAATAGGGGAGAAGAGACTCTATTGGAAAAGATCAGCCATGATGGCTTTCTGCAATAGCCTACTGGTATTATCGCTGGATTGTTCACACAAAAGGCCAGGTCACGTTCTGTGGAGACGGGTTCGATTCTCACCATGCCACGACGACGATAGAATATAAATGCAAGAAATACTTCCAATTAAGAATGCGCGAAATCCGTTGTCCGAAAATCCCATCTGTTTCACTGAAGGCCTTGATGGAAGGAATCAACCGTCCTTAACTGCTCTGGACTCCATGTGACTCCAGACCGCTTGGCAATATATGCTGCAGAGACGCACCGCATGCTGGTGCAAAATGTTAAAAAAAAGGTTCATTTGACTCTACCGAGACAACTGTCTGCAATTCGCATAAGTCCAGGGATGTGATCACACTGGGAAAGGTGCAGGAGATATTCACTTGGATAGTGTCGAGGCTGAAGAGATTCAGTCAGGAAGAGAGACAGGTAAGACCAGAGTTGTTTGTCACCGTGCAGGGGCATTTCAGAGAAGGCATAGTTCAGATATACAAAATAATGAGGGGTGTGGATCAGGTAGACTGAACGTAACGTTTCCCATCGACGGATAGATCGATCACAGGGGGGCACAAATGTAATGAGAAAGACTGAAAGTTTTAAGTAGATGTGTGGAAAAGCGTTATAGGCCGGCAGGTTTTGGAATTTGCAGCAATGTGTCTGTAAGGGTCACAGAGGCAGGGACCCTTTTAACCTGAAGTAATATTCAGATATGAATATGTTCTGCCAATACCTATAAGGCTATGAGCTAAACGATTCGAGTCGTTAAGCAGTTGATTTTGACAAATGGAGATACAACGGGCTGAAGGGTCTCCTTTGAAACTGTTGTCCTCGGTAATATAGTTGTTAGTGTCGCCGCATGTTATGCGAGAGATAGGAGCTCAATTCCTCGCTGGGGCAGTGCAAATGTTTTAAAGCTGTCGCTACATTCCGAAGTGCGGGTTATTAATGCCTGTCCTTCCATTCGCCATGGGACATGTCACAGGAAGGACAGTGCTGTCTGAATCAGCGTGGGGAAGATCTGCAGCTCCCGCTGAGACAGAGTGTCAGTGAAAGCACAAACACGTGACTTCCGCAACCTGCAGCTTATATCTGTACTGGAACCTAAACCATTTAATAGAAAGAAAAAGGAAGCTGAAAAACACCAATTCAGATGTGAGCGCAGAAACATTTTCCGCAGCATCATGAGGAAAACTGACAAACGGCTCTGAGAAAGAGTTTGTCTTTCAGAACTGTTAGTTCACAGAGATGTTTTTGTTCCACTTAAGCCCTTAAGAAATTGAATAACAATTTAACTGAAGACTTGAATGTTTACAAGCCAGATGTTTGATGACTGATGATGATGCTGAATGGCTGAAGGGTCATTCGCCATGTTTTAAAAAACTCAATGAGTGTCATTTTTCAACTGAACCAATAAGGTAAAAATAAAGTTACCAAGAAAATTTGCAAGCATTGCATCTGTCTTCCTTGTTGCGAAAGTGTTGAAATTCAGCTGTCTCACTGCTATTTCCCAATGTTTATTTCCAGTCAGGGAAAAAATATTTTTTGTTCCTTATGAAAGTCGGAAATTGAACATGGATTCCTGACATTACAAAACAGCAAAGGTATCAGTGCTGTCAGAGTCAGTGAGAATTTCATATCGGAGATGAATGCAAATGGGAATAAACGGTAAAAGCAGTTGCCTTTGCCTGCTTTGACTCAGTGCTACAAAAATGATCATTACTGAAACATTCAGTTCTTTTCAAGGATTTAATAAGTTGAATGCACAAAGGTTGGATCTGTGACCAGAGTGCCTCGGATTGAAAGACTTAGAGATGCAGGTTTTGCACTGGGGTGTGCAAATTTGAAAATAACACAACACCAGGTTATATTCCAACAGGCTAAATTGGAAATACTAGCTTTTGGACCACTGTTCATTCATCAGGTGGTTGTGGAGTACACAATTGTAAGACACAGATTTTATAGCACAAGTTTACAGTGTGATGTAACTGAAATTATATATTGAAAATTACCTTGAATGTTTGCTAAGTCTCCGATCTGTTAGAATGACCATTTTAGCTTCACTTCTTTCATATGTAAAGCGCAAAACTTTTTATTTTAAAGTTACATTCTCAGGTGAACTTTAACAATTGGTGTCAGCCCCCGTGTGCTGCTGTCTGTTCCATAATGTTTAGAATGATTCTAATTTTATAAAATGAGTTAACAGAGACTTACATGGATTCATGCAGTTTTTGAGCAAATTACGATGTAACTCTGCAAGTGCAAATTCACTCCACAAACATATATGCATGTGTGTGTGTGTGTGTGTGTGTGTGTGTGTGTAGGAGGGTCTGTTTGTGTAGATAAGTAATGGGATCACCTGTACATTGACATGAGCCCAAGGTCCCTGTCGAGGCCATCACCATGGGCACCGAACTGAGCTATCAGCCTATGCTCAGGCACATTCAGCTGCTGCTTACTCCGAAGTCCGCCTTGGAGGATGGTCACCCGAAGGTCCGAGGACGAATGTCCTGGACCACTGAAGTGCTCCCCAACTGCGAAGGGGCATACCTGCCTGTTGATTGATGTGCAGTCGCCATTCATCCGTTCTGTAGCCTCTGCTCGGTTTCACCAATGTATCATGCCTCAAAGCATCTTTGCCTGCAGCGTGTTGTTTTTTTTTAGGATTAGCGTCAGTCTAAACATTATGGCACGGACACAGCACACAGGGACTAACACCTTCAACATATTAGCTGGGTTGACATTAATTGTTAAAGTTCACCTGAGAATGTAACTATTAAAGGAAAGTTTTGCGATTTACATAAGAAAGAAGTGAACCGAACGTAGTCATTCTAACAAATGGAAGATTTAACAAACAATCAAGTTATTTTTCAATGTAAAATTTCAGTTACGTCGCACTGTAACCTTTTGCAATAAATTCTGTATCTTACAAGTGTGTAGTCCACAACCACCTGATGAAGGAGCAGCCCTCCAAATACTAATGCTTCCGATTAAACCTGTTGGACTATGACCTGGTGTTGTGCGATTTTTAACTTCTTGACTTCCTAAATCAGGACTTCTTGTTTCTGAGGCAGAGAAAGCATCTCTACCAGGAATCTGTTTAATATCTTAGATTAGTCAATACCCCAGCCCTTGAAAGAATGGAAAAGTGTCTTCCCTCTCCCTGCACAGTCGGAAAGTTCATCATTCTCATCTGATTCCACTTCGAAAGAGTTTCAAAAAACTGTCAAAACTGAGTCTCAGCGATTGAGTGGGTTGGTTTCTGAAAACGAAACGTACCTATGAGCAATGTGTGGGGTTTTCCAGGATTGCCTTCTCTGACAGCGCTGCGACATGACTGATGTTCTCTATGATATGGAATTGCCAGTGTTTGAGTTGGGGAGACAAAGTTAAAAAAAATACACAACATCAGGGCATTGTCCAGCAGGTTTGTTTGGAAACACTAGCTTTAGGAGAGCCGCTCCTTCATCAGCTGGGTGTCTTTCTTCAGAAAATTGATGTGTGTGTCAACATGCGCGATCTTTTGGAAGATCATCTGGACTTTAACCAACCGTTCGTGGTGTCGATGTTACCCATGACTTGGAGGTGTTGGTATTGGACTGGGGTGGACAAATTTATTAATCACACAAAGCCAGGTTAGAGTCCCACAGTTGACAACCACCTGATGAAGAAGCAGCGTATAGAATACTGGTGTTTCCAAATACACCTATTCGATACAATCTGGTGTTGTATAATCTTTAACTCTGATTGTTCTTGGTAATGTTTAACTGATCGAAGACAGTGAAATCATTTTCGTTCGTAGAGATGAAAATTTCAAATATACACCATCTCAGTGAAGCAAGAAAGATGAGTTTGGATGTGTGATGAATCTCCACAATGCGACGGCGCCAAGTAAAAGTCGAACCTACACCAACTGATAAGTAGCCAGCTTTACGAATGGTTGAACCACTGGCCCGCTGCACAGCTGAGATTTTACACGCTGCAGAGCTGTGGTGAAAACAAGGACATGAGCCAATAGCAGTAACATTCACAAGATGAACAAAGAACAAAGAAAATCAACATCGTTGATTCACTTCAAATTGTCCTTAAAAAAAACTACCATTCACAATCTGATCAGCCAATTAGTGAGGTCACTGCTGATCGAGGAAATTACAACTGACTTTGCTCCGTTTCCACCATAATTAGAGGTAAACGCCAGCCTAATCACAATATTTTATATTCCCATTAATTTTCAGCTTTATATTACGTTAATGACCTTTCCGTATTTGCAGAAAACTGAATAACATGAAATGAGTGAAAAAGTAATTCCGGTGATGTTATCCAATGCAGAGTCGACCAGAAAAGAAGTCAAAGACTTGAAACATCATTCCCATTTCTCTCTGTAGCAATGTATTTTTCTGAGTTGAACATTTGCAGGACTTGTCTTTAATATCTACAAAATTAATTATTATCCCGGGACAGATTCTTCATAAATCAATTAACATCTGAGGTGTTGAAACCTATTTTACTTCAGATTAAAATAGTTGAATATCCTTTCCCCAGCCTAATGTCCCAATATTCCCTCCTCTTCCATGTAAATACAAGCTGCTCCAGGTTAGGTTGGAGATCCCGACCTGACGTTCCATTGCTCTTTGCTGCTCCATGTCAATAGAAGCTGCTCTAGGTGACGTTGTAGCTCCCAGTCTGGTGTCCCAAAGCTCCCTACCCCATGTCAATAGAAGCGGTCCAGTTGAGGTTGGATCTACCAGTCTGATATCCCAATGCTCCCTGATGCTTCATGTCAATAAAAACTAGTCCAGTTGTGCTTGGAACTCCCAGACTGATGTCACAAAGCTCCCTGGTCTATGTCAGCAGACGCTGCTCCAGATGAGGTGGGAGCTCTTATCTCTGGCAGCTCACACACCTCTACATCATCGTAGAAATACTGCCCACTGACCATTTCTACTACTGGAACCATTGGTGGAATATCCACATCATGAGAACCTAATCTTATTCTTAATCACCACCGAATCTTTATTTCCAAAAGACTTTCTTTCTTAAACGTTAGTTAGCATGTGCATACTGCAGTCAATCCGAAGTAAGATAATGGTGCTAATTGACGTATGTTCAATAAAAATTGCATCCTATTTTTCATGTTGAGTAACTGCTACTTAGCAAGGACAATGTTTGTAATGAAATCACACTTTTATTCCAGGTGAGGGAATGTGATTTGTATTATTTAAATTGAACTTGTTCACTGTGTGAAATTATCAAATAGATCTCAATTTCAAGACAAAATTGCTAGTGTTGTCATCCACCTTGAAATGTGGTGTCTTCTTCTTTCCACCACACAGGTATTAGAATGAAACATCTGTTAATGACATGCGTATAAAGACATTGAAATCATTTTTAAGTTTATGTTGCATTGATCTACGGTTATTGAAACACAGTTTAGGTTCATTCCCTGCAGTTAACATGCTGACTTCTCCAGTTGTTCATAGTTCAATGTGATGCATGCAGTGTGTGCATAACGAGAGGGACCTTGCTTACCACATATTGCCTTTATCTGTATCTTATGTCCATCATTCATCAATGCCACGACCAAGGGGAAAGGGCGAGACCAATGTTTAAGTCTGTCTATGCCCATGCACGGCACCCACAACGGCAATTCTCGACTGTGCATTTGCAGCCAGTTCTCTGTGCCCCTACACACATCCCCTGCCCTTTTTGAAATATCTCCATTATTTTGTGCTGTCTCACTGTGCTCTTCTCACCAAGATGATTCACTTCCACCCAACCTGCTCCAGATTTCATCGGACAAAACACTCATTAAGAATTGCATTGCATAAACATGCACTTCGCATCTCTCGTTATTTCGTTTTCCTGAATTTCTTTCATATGATAAAAGTTCACAGCAACTTGACTTTGAAAAGAGAAACGCGTACCTTTTCATTGTCCCAATTAAATTCACATTTCAATGCACTTTCGCCAAAAGGCTCAAATTATTCTTTGAGATTTTATAATGGCGTAATGCATAGAAACTGACCATTGGAGTTCCAATTTCAAAAAGTCAGTTGTGGTCATCCAAAAATGGCAACAACAAAAACCGTCGGTAATAGGGGGATTTGAACACCCTACTGTAGAACATAATGGGTTAGTAATGCACCACCTTTACCTCGCCGTCACATCGTCAGACATGCTTAGTGGTATGTGACCCTATGAGTAATTGAGTTGCTTATATTATGCAGCGCGGCAGATATTTCTCCGTGGTGTTGGCGAAATGATAATTAGCGCAATGCAGTTCCAAGTGTATGGACTGACCTCTGGGTTGTGGGGAAGCGCACTCCCACTGTGATACTCTGCTCGCAATGATTTGAACACAATTGAAGAAATGACTATGTAACAAGGTCTGTTGAATTCTGTGGCGATTTGAAGTCAACAAGATGAAGAGCCCGTGACAGCAGAAGGTGTAAAATTGTCTGAGGAATTGTTTTCCAGACTGGAGGTGAGTGCATAGTGCTCAATGTCATTATTCGGAACACCTTACTTCCGTTCAGATATTTTTGACACGAACTTGTGTACAGAACTGACAATTTCAAAATCCGAAATAAGGCTAAACTGACAATTGAACTCAACAATGCAAAAACATTGATGTGTATCATTTTCCTGGGCCGTGCGACACCAAGTGACTGTATGATCACAGCAACACAGTCAGCAAGTGTCTGAAGGAAAATGAGTGCAGTGCCAGAGCGTATACTGGGAGCAGCACGTGACACACGGGGAAGTGCATTTCCCAAAACAGGAACACATCCCAAACAGCGGACTGCGGTGGAAGAATTCAGAGGGAGTTTACACTTTGGAATTTGATGCCTGAGACACAATGGAGACCTGTCATTGAGTGTGTTTAAGATGAAGATTTTAAGATTTCTACATTTGAAAAACAAAATAAAAAGCTCATGGGTTAGTGAAGGCAAATTTTGAAGTTGTATATTTTATCAATCTACCCATCTTTGCAATAAGAAGCTCACCACTTGCCTCACTCGGGGTCAAAACCATTGGTGAAGATGATCGTGTAATCGCAGTTACCAGCCATGGAATCAGAGAAACTCGGTTTCCCAACCGTTAAGGTACAACCAGGAATGTGGAGGTAAGCATTAATGTGTTTCTCAAAGTGCTGCAGGTGACCAGTGCATGGTATCTCTGTGCCAGTATAGTGGGCTGTGCTGTGCCGAAGATTTAGGTCAGAGCCTCACATGGAGCAGCTTCAATTTGTCGTCGGGTCGAGGGGTAAGGATGGAAGGTGATATTGAGCAAAGCCAAGTTTATGGGAAACTACCAGTTTTTGTGGATTGAATAACGACCTTTTCTGGATAATGACTCCTTGATCAACAAACATACTGCAAATATTTAAAACGTTAAGAGACATGTGTGGAGAAAGAGCCGAAGGTGATTTTTCAGCAGATGGTGACGTTTCCAATGTGCACTGCGTTAAATTCCGGGAAAGTAGATGTTGAGCTGGTTTCATGTTATGCTGTTTGTTGCAAACTCGCAAAGGTCATTGTAATAATCAACAAAAAAAACGATTGGTACCATAGGACCGTCTGAATATTGTATTCAATTTTAGTCTGAGCATCTTTCCGATGAAGTGGTGTGCTGTTGAAAAACACAAAAAAAGACAGAGTAAAGTTTTTGGTGGAGATAAGAAAGCATGAAATACACCTGACATCATGTGAATGTGGTCAAATCTTTAAAGTAGGTGTTGCGTCTCCAAGTGACGATTCAATTGCTACTCATTTGGATGTCACTTCTGTCTGCAGTTATTTTAGGACATCAGCCCCATTTTCAATGCTTCACCTTGAATAATACGCTGCACCTTTCAATCCATGAACTTTTTATACTCAATCTTATTCAGCTGTGCGTGTTCGTGAAATGCCTTTGTGTCTGAAAAAAAACCAAATTCGATATTAATCCACACCCACACTTTTCCTTTCTTTCAATGGTAAATTCCCTCCTTGTATGTTAGTTCGTGCGTCTTTTAAAATACTCTGAAATCAGAAATCTACGTTTTATTTCCGGAAAGTCATCCAGGATTTCAATAACTTTATTGAATGGAAGAAACACTCATCCAATCATTCCTTAATCATTCACTAGTCGTTTTGAAGCCCTAACTGAATTGGTAGATTCACTCGAAAGAGGGAGCTTCCCCGATTTAGTCACTCCAATCCTCACATTATGTGAAAATCTCTTTTGTTTCCGTTTAAGCTTGCGTGTTTCTGATGCAGCAATTCCACATCTCGTGAATAAACTCCTTCATTCTCTATCATACCGATGAAACCATTTATATCCTTTCTGATGATTTTATGTCTCAGTAAACCCAGTCCCTGGGATTCCTAATATCTTGCTATCCAGGAAGCCACGTTTGTGCCCTTTATAAACTCTTCACATGTCTTTGGTGGAGAATGAAGTCAAGGATTACACTGAGGGTGACTGATTTCACAGTTACACGATGAACTCTTTGCTTTTTAAATATGATTTCACTCAATCTCCATGACCTGAGTGAGTCTCAGCTAATTCTAAAGGTAACTGAAGTTCAAATACATCATAGTAGGGTTATAGATATTCCAGTGCAGACTAGTTCTGGACAGTAAATATCATTACCAAAGGCCACCGCGGATCTGAATTCAATACTTTTCACACAGTAATTATCGTAGCTACTGTGTATCGTATTTATGTGTTCTTGCCCACTTTGTCCATCACTACATGTGTCCTTGTATTGGGTTCTACTGAATGATTAATTTGTGAATGGAGACTTTCCCTTCAACTCGTTTTCGAAACTCCATGGATCATTTAATAATTGTACTCATATGCTTGCAGAGGACAGTCCTGCCATTACAGGGATGAATCAGTGAACTTTCCCCCGTATCCTCGAAGGCAAGGATTTCCTTCTACAGTTTAGGAGATCATTACAGCACTGAATCCCATGTGTGTGTTCATTAAAACTAAAACAGTTGCAGAAAGACTAAGATTTTCAGACTAAGATTTTGCAATCTGCTTGCATTGCTTGTACCAAAAGTTACATTCCACATTGAGCTATGTTTGTGAATGATAGCATTTCCTGAATCCTCAGCAATGATATTTAAATTTTGTCAGAACACTATCATTCACTGTTCTCTCTTTCCCTTCCGGTTCCCCATTTAATATCCTGTATTTTCTCAGTTTATCTTACTTTTTCAACAATTCAAACAATCTCGCTCCTGATTACCAATCCAAGAGAGTACTATAAGTTTGTCAATTTATATGCAATACAGATGTAGGGCGCGGTGACCAAGTGGAAAGGCATTGGTCACATGAACTAAGTAGCAGTAGCGGGGTGGTGGTGTTTATCCCATCCCCGCGGACTGAGCTGTCTCCATTGGTAGATTATCACACATTAACAGTGAAGATCGTTTGATGTCATCCTCGAAGGTAAATGCTACAAAAAGCTGAAGACTGCGGGATAATGATGTGGTCAGCGCTAACTCAGAGGCCCAGCGGGAGACTGGTGGGCCCATAAACCAGAAATTAATGGATTAAAAGATTATTCTTCTTAGAAGATTCCGATTGAGACCATCATCTTAACACTTTCTGAGGAGAAAATGGACGTGGGTGAGCGGAGAGTCTCAACTGGTTCCAGCATTTACAATCTTGGTCCGTGTGACAACAAAAGCAGAAACCTGAAATTGTTTATCTTGCTTCTGAAAAACAGGTGAGTAAATATTTAAGAGCTTAGATAATTCTTCCTGGTGTTCATGAAATGAGCAAGAGCAGAGTACGGTTCCCTGAGTATGGTCTGGTTTCTGGGTTATGGGCCCAGGGCCCTCCACTGTGATATTCTGATCACATGATCTGAAAACACACAAATAAATGACTCAGTGAAAAGATCTGTTGAATCGGATTCGGTGAAGAACAGAAGTCGATTGAATGAAAAGAGCCATAAGAGTGGGAATGGAGCAAATTATTTTCCAGACTCGAGGAGAGTGCATCGTGCTGTTTCCAGGTGTCAATATCTGTACAAGTAGACTGAATCAGCCTTGGGTGTTATTGTACTGCATCTTTTGTATAATTTTGCAAAAGCACGAAACTTTTATATAGGGGGACAACTTCAAAATGCTCAATGAGGCAAAACACACAAATGAGATAAACAACAGAGTAACCACACAAACTGGTTTACATCACGTGGTAAGCTTTCCTGCTCAAATTTCGCTCAAAATCGAATTCCTGAGTATCAGATTCGAACAGTGAATGGTGTATGTCAATACAAACTGCTCTGATCTCACAACTTCAGCATTTCACACGCCCCCTTATGTACGTCTGCCAATTGTAATTGATCACTCACTGTGTTACTTCTACACATGTAGAGAAGAAATAATTATAAGAACAACAGCCATGTAAGTGACTGGGATTTGACACCTGCGACTCCACTTTCAAGGAGCTAAGTACCTGGACCTTACCATTAAGTGTATAAGTCCTGCTAAGGTTTGCTTTCTCAAAATGCAGCACCTCGCATTAATCTGAATTTAACTCCATCACTTTTCTTTAATCATGTTTATTTAGCTTATCAGAATGCCCAACTGTGTTGGTCAGAATTACCTCACTCCAACTATACAATAAACCAATGGTGTTCGTTCCCGTTGTTGTTCTACTTCTGTCACAATGTATTTTATCTAATTCTACTTAATATTATTCTACTGTCACTATTAGGAATTCTACTGCTACCTGTGCTACAATGATCTTCCATCCCAGACTAACCTGTCATGATTAGTTATTCAGCTACCCTATCTGTCACAATGTTTTCCTGTCCAAAGCTGACTCAACTAACCGCTGATTATGTATATAATGTCATATCCTGCTACAAGCGTCTCAAGCAGGCTGACTCTACTATCAATTAATTATTTAAAGTCATACCCTTCCTATTTATTGTCACGACTTGTCCCAACCTACCATGAGGATATTTAGTAGGGAGTCTGACTTGACTAATTGTTATATCTCAGCCTGCCATTGTAACCTTTCAGCCTCAGTCTGACTCTGGGAATTGGTGTAGGAGCATTCCACTGTTCTTATCCCATCCTGCCACAGCGGCCCCATCCTGCCCAATGACCTTTTGACGCGTGTAGCATTCCTCAGACCACTTGTAACAGATTGCACGTAGTTTCCATGCCTTTACACTTCCCATGCTTTCATGCTCTGTATTTTCTGTGCGGTGTTCGGATCTTTCATCAGACATCTGTTTATCTTCACCCGATTTTCCAGTACTGGTCCTTATCCATATGTGCTCTAGTTTCTCAACTATTCGGCTAAATACTCCTGAAATATTTTGATGACTCATAGCTTTACCACACGTTCAAACAGTGAGTTCCAATTATACAATACTCTCAGAGTGAAAACGTTCTTCCTAAATCTCCTCTGAACATCCTGTCACTTGCGTTTAACGGAGATCCCTGGTTGTTAACTCTTCCCATAAGAAGTTCATTCCTATCACACATACCGATCCCCTTAATGTGCCCCTTAATCACTTCCTCACTCAGCCTTCTCCGCTCTCAGATACAGAGCCTGAGCTGAGCCCTCATGATGATAGTGTCGTGCTGGAAAAGTACCGCAGGTCAGGCAGCATCCGAGCAGCGGGAGAATCGACGGTTCTGGCATAAGTCTTTAATCAGGAATGAGTCTTGTGGGTGGGGACTGAGAGATAAATGGGAGGGGGTTGGGGTTGGGTGCAAGGTAGCTGGGAAAGCGAATGGTGGATGGAGACGGGGAGAAGGTGATAAGTCAGAGGGGGAGAGATGAAGTTGGCAGAGTAGTGAACAAAGAAGAACAAAGAACACAGAAAATTTACAGCGCAGGAACAGGCCCTTCGGACGTCGAAGCGTGAGCTGATCGAAATCCACTGTCTAAACCTATCACCCAATTGCTCAGCATCATTATCCTTCTGCATCCCACTTACTCATGCATCTGTCCAGACGCATCTGAAATGAATCTACTGTGCTAGCCTCTACCACCTCTGCTGGCAACACGTTCCAGGCACCTACCACCCTCGGTGTAAAATACTTCCAACGTCTATCTCTCTAAAGCTTTTCACCTTTCACCTGGAACGCGTGACCTCTGAGCATTGAATCCCTCAACTTGGGAGAAAGCTTACCTCTATCCACCCTGGCTCTACCCTTCATGATTCTGTAGACGTTGATCAGGTCCCCCTCAATCTCTTTTTTTTAATGAAAACAAACGTAACCAACTCAACCTCTCTTCAGAGTTAGCATCGTCCATACCAGGCAACATCCTCATAAACCTTCTCTGCACCCTCTCCTAAACGTTCATATCGTTTTGGTAATTTGGCGACAAGAACTGTACACAGCATTCTAAATGCGGTTGAACCAAAATCTTGTATTTTTTCACATGACCTGTCAGCTCTTACAATCAATGCCCCGTCCGGTGAAAGCAAGCAGGCCATATGCCTTCTTGTCCACTCGATCCAGCTGTGCAGCCACCTTCAGGGTACAAAGAACCTGAACTCCCAGATCTCTCTGCTCATCAACTTTACCCAAGGCTCTTCCATTTACAGTATCCTTGTCTCTCAAATTAGACTTCCCAAAATGCATAACCTCACATTTGCCTGGATTCAACTCCATCTACCAATTCTCCGCTCAACTCTCTTGTCTATCTATATTCTTCTTCATTCTTTGACAGTCCCTACGCTTCCTGCTACTCCACCAAATCTTCGTGTCATCTGCAAATGTAATGACGATATTTGGGCCTGCAACCCTTGGAGACTGGAGCATTGCAGCTGGTAGTAATTAGATTTGATGAATGAAATCTGGAATATAAACCCGCTCAAAGGAAGAGTGACAAAAAGTTTTAATTTGCTGAAAACCCATTCATTCATGTCCCTTCAAATGGGAAATCTGCCTTCCTTAAAGAGACCTGCCAACATATAACTCCAGACCCACAATAGTACGGTTCACCCATACATTCCCTCTGACTCAGTTCAAGGAGAGTTAAGGATGAACAACAAATGCTGTTCAGACTATGATGGCCACAGTCCTGGGGAGTATAAGGAAGGATAAAAAAGATACATGGATGACGGGGAAAATTGGGAGTCGTCTCAGCGTGGTCTCAAATTCAGCTGATTATCCAAACTAAATAGTCACAAGGATACCCACGCCTCCATGAAGTCAGGTCCATGGGGGCGGGGTCTGTAGGAAGGGATTCAATTACCCGCTGAAATGTAAACTCACTTCTTCAGTCACAATGTGGGCAGTTCATTCACCACTCCCACATGTGAGAAGGAATCAGTCAGGAGTCCAACCTGCAGAGTCACCATCAGGTTTACAAATGGTAGCAAGGGTCTGATTCTGCGGTTATTGCAGGTGTTCATCCCATCCAGCAATGAACCATGCTTGGATGCCTGATTCCAGTGGAGTACCACTGTTTCCTGATGTAGATCAATAATTCAAACTTAGTTGTAGGAGTCATGTTTAGAAGTTTACACACGATGCAACAATTGGTCGTGTAGGTGACTGTGCTGAATAATACCAGGGACCGCAGGGATGTTTCAATCAGGTGGAAAGGAAAAAAGAAATTGAGAATGGAATTGAATCCAGACCAGTAAGTGCAATGAATTCGTGGAGTTGAAACAATAACAGTGAGGATTCTGAGTGGTGAACAGGAACAAAGAGATCTTGGAGTAGATATTCACTGATCTCTGAAGATTGTTGGACAGGGAGATCAGTTGTTCGAGAGGCTTTTTGGATATTTTCTATTGTTGACCACAGTCTGAGAATGATATTCGATCTTTAGCAACCGCCAGTTTAGGAAACACCCAAAGGAATGAGCACAAGTCTGGTCATTGCAATAATCAATATATTTTAAAATTGTAATATAAAAGGTGGAGGGCTCAAGTATAACTCTTTGGCCATCAAGACCGCTTCACCACTCAATTAATTTACCACTGCTTCCTCTCCAAGTCCTGCTGGTACGTGCCTTGGAGGGTAATTCATAAATGGTGACGTTTCAGTGCATCTTCAACCTTGTCCTTATGGTCGGTACAGTCTTTGAGCTTTGAAGGTTCTGTCAACAAAGCCTGGTTGACTTACTTCAGTGAATTTTCTAAATGGCGTACTCTGCTGCAATTGTGCCTCAGCAGTTAAGGGAATAAATATTCAGGCGTTTTACAATGTACAGTTAAGTGACTGTATTGTCGTGGAGGGTGTCCTGGTCCTTCAGTGATATTGCAGCGGCACGCACCGAGGCAAATCGAGAGAGTCCTGTTAAACATCTAACGTGTGCGTTGCGGACGATGTAGGCTTCACGGAGACATGAGTTGAGTTAATAATCAAACAAAAACGACTGACAGACATGTTTTTGTCATCAATTTCTTTATATGGGTGGTCAGGTTCCAATTCTCCTCAATACTGGCTCTCAGGACGATTACACGTAGGAATTCAGTTACAATGAAGCCATTGAATGTCAATCGAATATGATTAGATTATCATTTGTCAGAGTTATCATTGCTGCATTTGGTCCTTCTGTGGATCAATCCGATTCCAATCACTTTCTGATTTCAAGTTCCAATTCCCGTCTGCACCTGATATTTCAACCCGTTTCCTCACATAAATTTCTCCACCTGCCTTCATTATATGTAAGGACGCTGCAGAGGACAGCAGAGGTTTACGAGGATGTTGCCAACTCTGTATAAAATGGAGCTTTGTGAAATGGTTGGTTAGGCTGGGATTATTCTCCTCGAAACAAAGGAGGTGAAGAGGAGCTCTATAATCGTATAACACCAATCATAAACGTTCAATATTCATGGAATCTTGACAGGGTAGATACGGGCAGGTGGTTTGCCCTAGGCTGTGAGGAGAGCACCAGAGGACATAATTTCAGAATTGCATAATGCCCATTTAATTCAGAATTGAGGAGTAATTTCTTTGCTCAGGGGCCAAACAATATGTGCCACCTGTGCTGTTGGGTATTTCGAAACTGTGCTAGATAGTTAATCAGAAAGATGATGAAAATTTGTCGAGTTAAGTGAGCAGAAAGGAGTTACAGATTATTGGGGCAGCACGGTGGTTCAATGGTTAGCACTGCTGCCTCATAGCACCAGGGTCCCAGGTTTAACTCTAGCCTCGGGTAGCTGTCACTGTGGAGTTTGCACATCATTCCCGCGTTTCCGTGGGTTTCCTCCTACAGTCCAAAGATGCGCGTTCATGTGAATTGGCCGTGTTAAATTGCCCGTAGTCAGAGGGGAATGGGTCTGGGTGGGTTTCTCTTCTGAGGGTTGGTGTGGACTTGTTGGGCCGAAGGGCCTGTTTCCATGCTGTAGCGAATCTAATCTAGATCAATCATGAGTTCGTTGAATGGTGGGGCAGACTCCATGGGCTGAATGGCAAACTTCCACTTGTTTAACATTTGGTCGAACGCCTTATTTTATTCATAAGTTCAGAATTGTGGGGGGATGGGATGAAGTGATAGAAAAGGTTTATTAAACAGATGAGACAGATCAGGAACAAGATTCATAAACTCAGGAAGACGAAATGTGCTGTGACGTGGGGATAACAAATGACACTGGGCAAAAAAAAGGTGGCTGTTTACAGAAGCTGTGAATACTAAAGAAAGTTGGTAGAGCTTAGACAGTTGGCAAGTCAGTGATCACGCTGGATGATGGATCGTTGTATGATTCACACACAGCAGAAATTTGTGAAAGAATGAAAGGTTCATTTTAGTGGAGAAGTTTTCTGCGGTTCCAATTCCGAGTGACTGTTTTAAATACTGATCAGATCTTTGTGTGAAGTGTCAGGTTAAAATACTCATGAACAACCCCACTGGATAAACTTGTGCTCCCGATCACTTGTTATTTGTTTCTCTTTCTTTCGATGCAAATTCATAGAAAGACAAGATGGAATGTGGGGCAGAAAGAAAAATGCGTTCCTTCTCATTACACGAATTTAATGTACAATTGAATAGAATGACTGCTCTAACTCTTCATTTTGACTTTAATGTGGTGTCGATTATTCCTGAATCTCCCGTGCAGTCAAGGGCAAAAACAAGATTCTCAATCCAGTGTATACCAGAGGTGTGAGGTGCAAAGAAAATCTGCTGGAGCGGTTTGTGAAGTTAGCAACCAGAGTATGACTCGAACTCGTGAATGTGGAGCACAGCGGTATAATAACACAACACCATAATCGTTCAGTCTCCTCTGCACATTTTGTAGAGGGGTGACATGTGACCTCATCAGGGTACATGTGGTGAAAGTAAAGGATGAGAAATTTGCAGAGCGGAATCAAATCCACACCATTGTGTTTCTGCTTGCATCAGAATTATAAAAACAGCAAATTCCAATAAATAGCCATGTTCGTCACAATCAATACCTGTCATTGATACATTCTGATCAGAACTGTGTCAGGATGAATCAGAGAACAAGAATTTTCCGTCATATTCACACCTACATTTGACGCATAATTTCTTCAGTCACTTTCTCTCTCACGTGAAGAAGGAGCCATGGAGAGGGAAATAAAGGCGATGTTGTTGCTCAATGGCCTTTCTGATATGGCTGAACCTGAAATTGGATTAAACTGCAAGAAACGCTGTTTTGTTCGTTTCATTTTAACTTTGCTGCAACCTCACAATGTTCATTGTAATAATCGGAAGGGAATTAGATTTATCTCATTGGAACGATTGATGTTGTATTCAAACTTGCTCCGACTTTATTTCAGCTTAAGGAAAATACTGCTTAGAAAATCAGAGTGTTAAAATGCAAAATAAAACCCACCAGTTTTGTTGCTCGTTGCTTTGGCAGTATTCACCGAGTATAAAATGGACCAAACATCACGGTGTTTGTCCTCACAGCTTTAACGCAAGTGATTAAAGCAGGACGTCGATCTCAACTTGTCACTTCTTATTCATTATGTAATATCATTCCTTCACAATAAGAAAAATCCACTCAGTTCCATTTACAATGCTTCAGGCAGAATATTATGCCAAATCTTTGAAAATCCAGAGTTTTTGGAACCGAATCTTATTCAGCTGCACACGTTCACAAAATTTCTTTACATTTAAAGTCAACCCACTTAGACATTGTTTCCCCGAAACTTCTGACCGACTACGCCCCACCCCTACACCTTTACCGAGACACACGCTGTCGCCCTCTTGTGAAATGTATTCCTTGTATGTCAACAAATGTGCCTTTCCAAATATTTTGGAAAACAGATTCTCGGAGTGACAGCGATTCTGCTCTCATCTTTTCTTTGTCCTTCAAAGGTTTTATCAAAGGGTTTGAATGTCTGACGTCTAGATGTTTACTCACTTGAAATAGGGAATTTTCCACCTATTTACTCTGTCCAAACCTTTCATAACATGAAAACCCCCAATTAGGTCTTTCTTGGTTCAGGGATAACTGTTCTAAATTTTCGAAGACAACAAGTGAATAAAATCTCATCCTCAGTAAACCCCGTCAGCATCGACTCGAGTGGCTTTACCCCCAGTAAACACCGTCATTACCCTGTCCGATAGAATCACAGAATCCTACAGTGCAGAAAGGCATTTCAGTCAATCGAGCCGGTGTCGACTCTCTGAAAAGCATCTCACCAAGACCTAGTTCTCCTCCCTATTCCCGTATATTTCACCAGAAGAAGGGGCAACCCTCCCCATTATGATGTCAAATAAACCTGTGGGACTATAACCTGGTGTCCTGTGACTTCCGACCGTGTTCCCGCTTTACTCAATTCACTTAATTTACTGAAATCATTTCCTGGATACGACAGCGCAATTTAACTTGACCAATCAACATAGCCCTCAGACCGAACAGCAGTGCGAATTACTGAGCCAATGTTCCATTATAGTGAGCAAAACCTGAATAATTTTTAA
Source organism: Chiloscyllium punctatum (assembly GCF_047496795.1). NCBI lineage: Eukaryota > Metazoa > Chordata > Chondrichthyes > Orectolobiformes > Hemiscylliidae > Chiloscyllium > Chiloscyllium punctatum. Next base: position 17,138,723 of record NC_092769.1, read on the forward strand.
TGCTTTTATACACTGGTAACTCAGCCACATCAAAGCAAATCAACCCAATTTCAACACTTCAATCCGGAACAAGTCTGCCAAATGTTTTTTCCTTTCCAACACTGTAACAAGGTGCATTTTGCCGAAGTCACATGTTTGCATTTTCACTGACACTCTGCCTCCCTGAGAGCAGCAGCCCTTTCCCACACTGATTCATGCAGCACTGTCCGTCCTTTGACATGCCCCATCGAGAATGGAAGGACAGGTATCAATACCCGCAATTGGGAATGGAGCGACAGTTTTAAAATATTTACACTGTCCCCAGTGGAGACTTGAGCCCTGTGACAGACGGGGACACGAACCACTATACTACCGAGACCAAGAGACTCAAAGGAGGCCCTTCAACCAATTGTGATGACAGTTGTCAAAAACAACTGCCTAATGAACTGAATCCCATTTCACAATATTTATCCCACAGCCTTATATGTCATGGCATCACAAGTTCACATCTGAATGTTTATTCAGGTTCTAAGGGTTTCTGCCATTCTGAACAATGCAGACAGTGTATTCCAAATTCCAACCACTCACTGGCTTATAAAGCACTTTTGCACATCTTCTCAAACCATTCTGACTTTCTTCTTAAATCTCTGACCCCTGCTAATCCTCCATTAATGGGAAACTCGTTCAGTCAACCCTGTCCATACCTAACCCAATCATGTCTCCTCTACATCTCCTTTACACTGCGACAAACACTCCACTCTGTTCTGTCTTTCTTCACAACTGAAACTCTTCATCCCAAACAATATCCCGGTAAATATCTCCTACGATTTTCTCAGTGTGATCACATCCCTGCTACTTGCAAAACTGCAATCAACACTCTTTCTTGAGCCTAATGAGCATTTGCTTTAAAATTTCTGGATTAGTATGAGGGCGATTCTGGCGAAGCCGAATTTATTACCCATACTGAATAACTCAGAGGGAAATTGAGACTCAACCATATTGTTCTGAGTCTGAAGTCACATGCAGGCCAGACCAAGTAAGGACAGCAGATTCCTTCCTGAAATGACATCAGTGAACCAAATGGTTTTTTATTCAACAATTGTCAATGGATCTATAGTAACCAGTCGATTCTTCATTGCAGATATTTGCTGAATCCAAATTTTACAATCTGGCATGGTGGGATTCAAGCCCGAGTACCCAGACTATTACCTGGGTCTCTGGATTATTAGTCCTATGAAATTACCACAAGACCAACACAGAAAACCACAAAAGCTGATCTTTTCCAATAAAATGTCTTTTCACCAAAACTGCCCTGGGTATTTTCCATGAGCCTGACGCTCCAATTGTCTCTGGCCTATGTCAGTAAAAGCTGCTGCATGTGGATTGATTTCACAACCGCGGTATCCAAATGGATCGATTTGTTTGAAGGCCCCGTTGGTGGGATTGGGGCACGTTCACCCAACAACAGTAACCGCAGCAGCAGCACAGACAGAACCGTATGAATGTGAAAGAGATTGATAGATTGGGCATTGCCTCAGAGAAATGGGGGGAGGGACGGAAAGGAGGTTTAATGATCGTGGGAAGGAGAGAAACCTCCGACAACGGGTGTGTTTCAATCCTGATATATGACACGCAGAGATGTAAGAGAGCGGAATTTGAAGGTAAAATAATTAATTTCTTAGCTTGTGTCACAAAAAGGACAACGGAGAGAACACTTAGTGCCGTGATTTGGTTTCAAATCGTGGTTGCTGTGGTCACAATGCAAAATACCGACAACCACGATCACAGTAACCACAGAACAGGATGCTTGCAAGCAGCAATAAGTATACTAGCAGAGGAAATGTTCGGAAGAACAGCAAATGTACAATATCCGTACTCAGCAAACAGTGACAGACATGTGGGACCTGAGAATGAGCTGAATCTTTCAGTTTGATGTCCTCAGAGGCTGTAGAGATCACTTGAATAAGAACGTTGAAAGATGGGATTGATCGATTTCGACAAAACATCAAAGACTCGGGGGACAGGACAGTATATTGTTGAAATGCATGCTTCAATAGCATTTTAGCTTAACATCGGCACAGCCGCCCAGATCCAACCGGAAATAGGGATGGGAATCAGTGCGCAGAGTTACCAGTGATGCAATAGGTGAGCGTGTGATGGTACAGAGGCTCAAGAAATTCCTCGGTTGAATGTGCTCCTGCTCAAAGGAATGGTTGTCCCCGTTTATACGATCATAGCGATTTCCGGTGCATCTTTCTAAGACAGCTGAGTGGCACAAGTGGTACGTGTTGAGCCCTTAACTTTGCAATGGTGGGTTTAAAAGATGATTTTGCTGTTTGGATCTGTGTTTCCGACACTGGCGGTGGCAGCAACATTTGCTCGCATCAGCTCAGTATCAGTTTCTTCCACACAGTCAAGCCTTCAACCAGGAGAAGTTGGTGTTGGATGATGTTTTAAACTAGTCATCCTTGGGGGTTGGGACACGGAAACGGTGATGTTTACGTTCGACTAATAAAACTTGAAATACAAGCCTGACCTCAGGAACAGAGATCATGACTTTAAGCCATACTCTTTATGTTGTACCAAAATGCAATACCTTCCATTTATCCAGATTGAACTCCATGTTACATTTTTCAGTACAACGACTCATTGGATTAAGATCCTTTTGAAACTTAGATAATCTTCATCACTGTCTACAATTCTGGTGTCGCCTGCAAACCTATGCCAGCTGTGAGTTCCAGTGTTTTCTCATATAGATCAATGATTCCTATTTACTTGTAGTGGCCGTGATTTAGCAGTGTGCAGATCATACAACAGTTCGTCATGCAATTAACCATGAGGAAGAAAGCTGCAGACTACAGGGAGATACCAAACAATTGGAAATAAAAATGGTGAAAGCAATTCATTCCAGGGAAGTGGGTGATAGTGAAGCAAAATTAAACTTCAAACCAGCTGCCCCCGCTCCAGTTGCAGCACTCAGCTGTCTCAGCAAGATGCACTGCAGATTGCTGTTATTATAAACGGGAACAGATTTTTCCTTCTGCCCCGCCTTTGACCAGAAGCACTCCCAACCTCGGAATTGCTTGCGCCTATAAACCATCATAGAAACCGTGCATTCTCCGTTGATTCACTTGAACCATCGAGTATCTGTGCGACCTCATTCCCATCTCGATTTCAAGTTGCATCTTCGCGACTGCGCCACTCAGTTCCTCTGATTCTGGGGCTGGGATCTGGGACAATGTGGCAGCAGTGGTTACTGCCTTGTGTGGGGAAACTCGAGAAGTAACCGATGTTAAACTGCATTGCTATTGAAATATGCCTTTCAACAAAAGCTTGGTATAAACAATGACTGCAGATGCTGGAAACCAGATTCTGGATTAGTGGTGCTGGAAGAGCACAGCAGTTCAGGCAGCATCCGAGGAACAGTAAAATTGACGTTTCGGGCAAAAGCTCTTCATCAGGAATACAGGCAGAGAGCCTGAAGGGTGGAGAGATAAGTGAGAGGAGGTTGGGGGTGGGGAGAAAGTAGCATAGAGTACAATCGGTAAATGTGGGAGGGGATGAAGGTGATAGGTCTGGTGGGAGGGTGGAATGGGTTGGTGGAATAGATGATAGGCAGGTAGGACAACACAGGAGAAGTCATGGGGACAGTGCTGAGCTGGAAGTTTGGAACTATGGTGAGGTAGGGGAAGGGGAAATGAGGAAACTGTTGAAGTCCACATTGATAACCTGGGTTGAAGTGTTCCGAGGTGGAAGATGAGGCATTCTTCCTCCAGGTTTCTGTTGGTGAGGGAGCGGCGGTGAAGTAGGCCCAGGACCTCCATGTCCTCGGCAGAGTGGGAGGGAGATGTGAAATGTTGGGCCACAGGGCTGTGTGGTTCATTGGTGCGGGTGTCCCAGAGATGTTCCCTAAAGCGCTCTGCTAGGAGGCGCCCAGTCCCCAAATGTACAGGAGACTGCACCGGGAGCAACAGATACAATAAATGATATTGGTGGATGTGCAGGTAACAAAAGCTGCACTGTCCCCGGAGTCCTTGTTGTTTTGGAGAAATATATTTCTCTCAGCCCTCAACACATTAATGATGGAATTAACACAGCCACTGGGGAACCGATGTTAAACAGTCAGACCATTCTGAGTTCCCACATATCTGCTACTGTTCGCTAAGCACTGATAGTATGCATTTGGTGCTCTGCCTAACATTCCTTATAATACTGTACTTAGAGGATGGCCTGGTTGTGTTCGTCTGTGGTGTGCTGTGATCGTATAGTGGTTAGTACTCTGCATTGTGGCCGCAGCAACCTCGGTTCGAATCCGAATCACAGCACTAATAGCTCTGTGTGTTCCTGTCTTTTGTGAAATACAAAGGAATCAGTTGTTTCAAAGTTTTGATTTTCTCCAAGGTGATATTTTTCCTCCAAGTTCTGCTCGCTCACATCTCTGTGTTTGATATGTCAGAATTCAAATCCACCCGTTCTCAGAGATTTCTTCCCTCCTACGATCACTAACCGAACTTTCCATCCCATACCGCCATTTCATTAATTTGGAGATGCCGGTGTTGGACTATGGAGTACAAAGTTAAAAATGACCCAACACCAGTTTATGGTCTTACAGGTTTAATTGAAGCACTAGCTTTCAGAGCGCTGCTCTTTCCTCATGTGTTTGCGGAGTCATTTCCTATTTCATTGAGGCAGTGCAGAATCTAATACAGACTCTCCCATTGATACCGATCAGTCTGTGTGGCTGGGGTCACTGTTGCTGGTTGAACATGCCCCAAACCCACCATCGGGACCTGCAGACCATTTGATCCATTTAGTTACCACTGCTGTGAGATCAATACTCATGTAGCAGCTTTTATTGATACGGACCAGATATTATTGGGGTTGGGGGGGGGGGGGCAAGCTCAGGAAAATGGCACAGAACAGTATCGGGGAAAAGCGACTTCATTGGATAAGATCAGTTTCACTGCTTTTCTGCAATGGCTGAGCGCTATTACCACTGAACACTGAACTGTTAATTCAGACACCAGGTACCTGGGTTTCACTCCGACCATGCTAGGTGGTAGAATTGGGATTCAATAAATATCTGGAATTAAGAATCTAATAACTCCTATATATCCATGTTCAATTGATGAAAAAAAACAAAACTATCTGACGTCATTTAAGGAATGTAACAGCCATTCTTACCTGCTGGGGCCTCCATGTGACTCCAGAATCACGACAATACGGTTGAGTCTCAACTACCCGCTGTGCAATTTGGTATAGCAATCAATACTGCCGAGCCAGCGACGCCCTCATACTGTAACAGAATAGAAAAAAAAGTTCATTAGGCCCCAGCTAGATTACTGTGTGCAGTTCTGCAATTCAGAGTACTGCATGGATGTGATCGCACTGGGAACGTTGCAGTAGAGATTCACTGGGATATTGTCTGGGCTGAAGAGTTTCAGTTGTAAGGAGAGATTGGACAGACTGGGGTTGTTTGTCTCCGAGCAGAGGAGATTGGAGAAGACATGACTGAGATGTACTAAATACTGAGGGATATGGATAGGATAGACTGAAAGAAGCGTTTCTTATTGATGGAGAGATCGAACACTGGGGCCAAGAGATTTCGGGAAAAGGCAGAAAGGTTTGAGTAGATTTGCGGAAAGGGTCAGAGAGGCGGAAATCATTCTAACCTTAATAAAAAACTTGAGATGTTGATTTGCGATGCCAAAACATGTAAGATCATGGGCTCAACGATGGAAAACTTGATTCAGGTCGTTAAGCAGTTGTGTTTGACAAGTGCGGCCACAACAGGCTGAAGGGCCTCCTTCGACGTTGTTGTCCTCCACAGTATTGTGGTTAGTGTCCCCACCTGTCACAGGGCTCAATAATCCGCTGGGGGCATTGTAAATGTTTTAAACCTGTCGCTCTGTTCCCCAGTGAAGGTTATTCATGGCTGGCCTTGCATTCTCGATGGGACATGTCTCAGGAAGGACAGTGCTGTCTGAATCATTTGGGGAAGTACTGCAGCTCCTGGGGAGACAGAGTGTCAGTGAAAGTGCAAACACGTAACTTCAGCAAACTGCACATTGTGTTTGTGTTGCAATCAAAACCATTATATAGAGTTGTTCCTGACTGATGTGTTTCATTTAAAGCAGGAATCTGAGGAAGAAAACAGAATGAACCCATTCAGATCTGAGTGCAGAAACATTTCCAGCAGAACTACTGAGGTTGTACAGCGTAGAACCGCCTTTGGATGTATTGAATTCGGGTTGATGGGCGCAGCTTGCTTTCACTAGGCGGAGTTGCCAGTGTGTAAAGCCATTACACATGATCCAGATAGTGTTCAATGTGATGTTACATTTGATCAGTGGTTCGCACTGCTCTGAAGTCTGTAGGTTAGGTGGATTGGTCATGTAAATGGCGCTCATCTGTCCAGGGAGTGAACACAGTAAGTTCAGTGAATTAGCCAGGGGTAACGCAGTGATAAGGTCAGCAGTCACAAGTTGCCAGATTTTTTTCCACCAGGTTTATTTGAAATCACAAGCCAGAGGTCTGCGGGGATAGAGACGGGAGCTAGGTCTGGTTGAGATGCTGTTCATAGTCTCCCGACAGACCCGATTGACTCAACTGTACTTTCTGCAATGTAGGGAATCGGTGATTCAATTAGAGAGGACACTTCCAGCGTTTACTTTGCTGCTAAGACATTGGAGACGATGCTGACAGCATTTAGTGGGGATAGAGTTTTATTTATTTGTGTTTTGGAAAATTTGAAACTAAACCAAGGAAAACCGAATGGAAGTTTTCCAAAGTATTTGAGGTTTGGAGAGAGTAAATATGTGGCAAATTCACTTTTTCAAGTTCATAAATTTCTGAAAGTCAAGATTTCAAAACCATCGATGTAGGACAAAGAAATAATGGGGGCAGAATTTCTGTCACTCAGACAATCTGTTTCCAAAATATTTGGAAAGGCACATTGAGAGACACACAAGCAGTGAGTTTCAACAGGAGAGAGACAGCCTGTGGCCAGGTAAAAGTGTAAAGGAGGATGGAGGGCGTAGAAGGTGCGAGGAAACAATATCTAATTTGGATGACTTCAGATGCAAAGAAATATCGGAAATGTCTGCAGCTGAGTAAGATTCAGCAAAAAAACTCAGTGTTTTTTAAAAGATTTCTATTAATATTCCACATGAAGCATAATAAATGGAACTGAGCAGATTTGGTATATTGTCAAGGAAAGCTATTCCATAATGAATAGGAAGTGACCCGTCTCTTGGAGATCGATTTCCTGCTTTAATCCCATGCCTTAAAGATGGGAGGAGGAACGCCATGATTTTGGGTTCATTTGATACTCATTGAAATCTGCCAATGTAACTGAGCATCAAAACTGCCATCTTGTTTTGTAGTTCAACCTTCTGTTTTTCTCATCAGTATTTTCGTTCAGCTGAAATAAATTCGGAGCAAAATTGAATTCAACATTGAACGTGGACGATCTTGCTCTTGCCCTTCATTGCACCGGAGATTTGTGAGAAATCGGTACCTCATCAAAGTCGAAGTAAAGCAATTTGATACTGTTGTAAGTTACATTGGGATAATGAAATGGAGTGCAAACGTTTCTTTTCTCCTTTCATTCCATCTTGACATTCTATGAATTTACGTCGAATGAAAGGGGAACAAATAAGGAAAGATCGAGTGCAATAGTTTATCCAGTGGGATTGTGAATTTTAATGTAATACTCCACACAAAGTTCTGATCAGTATTTTAAACAGTCAATTGAATTGGAACCGCAGAAAACTTTTCCAATGAAATGAATCTTTCAGTCTTTCACAACCTTTTGCTGTGTGAATCATACCGCGATCCATCATACAGCGTGATCACCAAGTTGGCAACAATATTAGATCCACCAATTTTCTTTAGCCATCACAACATCTGCACATACCCATCTGCGGTGTGCCCAGTGCCATTTGTTGTATCCAGGCCCCAACACATTTCCTGTTCATGAGCTTATGAGCATAGTTCCTGATCTGTCTGATCAGATTGAGAAACCTTTTCTATCATTTCATCCCCTCCCCTCAGAATTCTAAAGGTATCAATAAAATAAGGCGTTAGACCAAATGATGTAGGATTGGAAGTCGGCCATTCAGCCCCTCGAGTCTGCTCCACCATTCAACGAACTCATGGCTGATCTGATAATCCTCAACTCCATTCTCCAGCATTGCCTCGACAAAGCTTTATCATCTTTCTGGTTAAATATCTGTGTGGCACAGTTTGAAAATACACAACAATTCAGCTTCAACAACAATTTCGGCAAGGAGTGCCATCGATTTACTGGCCCCTGAGCAAAGAAAATACCCCATAGCCGTATGCGGCCCTGTGGCAAAGTGGTTGGCGCTGCTGCCTTACAGCGCCAGAGACCCGCGTTCTCTTCCTGCCTCAGGCGACTAGCTGTGTGGAGTTTGCACGTTCTGCGTGGGTTTGCTCCGATTTCCTCCCACAGTCCACAAATGTGCAGTTTAGATGAATTGGCCATACTAAATTGCCTGCAGTGCTAGGTGTAGGTGGGTCGGTGCAGACTTGTTGGGCTGAAGGGCCTGTTTCCACACTAATCTAATTTCTGAACTAAACACGCAATATCTAATTCTGCTTTCCTCTTACCAGAGGGTGAACCACCAGCCCGTAACTACCCTGAATATTGAACGTTTATAAATGTTATTATGTGATTATAGAGCTCCCCTCCGTCTTCTTTGTTTCAAGGAGAATAATCCCAGCCTTTCATTCCACGAAGCTCCATTTTCTCCAGTGTTGACAACATGCTCATTAATCTCTGCTGTCCCTGCAGCGTCCTTACATATTTTTACGGCAGGCGGAGACATTTATGTGAAGAAACGGTTGGAATTTCAAGCACAGACGGGAATTGGAACTTGAAATCAAGCATGACTGGAATCAGATTTTCCACACAAGGACGAAATAGAGTAATGAACACTCCGACAAATGAGAATCTAATCATATTTCATTGACATTCAATAACTTTACTGTAAACAAATTACCCCGTGCAGTCGTCCACAGAGCTATTATTTCGGGGGGAAAAAACTTATAGAAACTGGCGACATAAACACTTTGACAACAACAACATGTTCTTTTGACATTTTTTGATTATAAACTCAACTCATTGTTCTGTGAATCCTACATCTTTTGCAAGGCACAAATGAGACGTTAATATAACTCTCTCCATTTGCCTAGATGGGTGTAACTTCAATAACACTTGAGGAACTGGACACCGTCCACGACAATGCAGTCACTTGAGTGTACCCTATTCAACACCTGCAATATTCATTCCCTTCACCACTAAGGCGAAATTGCAGCAGAGTGCACCAACTATAAGATGCACTGGAGTAAGTCATTCGGGCATTTTTGACAACCTTCAAAGCTCAACAGCTGTACTAACGATAAGGACAAGGTTGGAAGATGCAACGAAACGCCACCATTTTCAACTTACCCTCCAAGGCCCATAGCACCCTGAGGTGGAAAGGAATCAGTGAGAAAATCATTGCTGAAACGGTCTTGATGGGCAAAGTTGCATACTTCAGCCTTTCATCTTTTGTCTTACAATTTTAAGAAAAATGTTGATTTATGCCATGACCAGACTTGTGCTCAGTCCTTTAGCTGTTCCCTAAACTGGTGGTTGCGAAAGTTCTGATATCATCCACAGCCTGTGGTCAACAATAGAAAATATCTGAAAATCCTTTCAATCAACTGACTCCTGTCAAGATTAGAGTGGTGTTGGAGAAGCACAGCAGGTCCGGCAGCATCTGAGGAGCAGGAAAAATGGACATTTCAGGCAAAGGTTTCAGGAATGAGACTGGGAGCACATTGGAGGGAGAGAGAAATGGGAAGGGTGTGGGGCTGGGGAGAAGGTAGCTGAGAGTGCTGTAAGTGGATGCGGGTGTGGGGTGAACATGATATGTCAGAGAAGTAGGTGGGGTGGATAGGTGGGAATGAAAATGCACAGGTGGGACAAGTCAGGCAGACGGTGTTGAGCTGGAAGGTGAGAACTGGGGTAAGGTAGGGGGAGGGGAAATGAGGCAACGGGTGAAGTCCAAATTGATGCCATGGGATTGAACGGTCCCGAGGCAGATGATGAGGCTTTCTTCCTCCAGGTTGTGAGGCAGTGGCAATACAGGAGGCCCAGGACCTGCATGTCCTCGGGAGAGTGGGAGGAGGAGTTGAAATGTTTAGCCAAGGGGCACTGGGGTTGATTCTTGCGGGTATTCTGGAGATATTCTCTGAAGTGTTGTGTGAGAACACATCTCTTCTCTCTAACTTAGAGGAGACCGCATCGGGCGGAATGTATACAAGAACTGGCATGTGTGGAAGTGCAGGAGAAACTTTGATGGACGTGGAAGCCTCCATTGGAGCCTTGGATAGAGGTGAGGAGGTAGATGTGGGTGCAGGTTTTGGAATTCCTGCAGTGACAGGGAAATTTATATTTCCCTCCCCACCCCTATCCAATTTTCAAAAAGACTCTTTCCTCCACGACTACCTAGTCAACTCGACGCCCTCCAAAAACCCACCCTCCCCTCACGGCACCTTACCCTGCCACCACAGGAATTGCAAAACCTGCACCCACATCTTCCCTCTCACATCCTTCCAAGGCTCCAATGAGCCTTCCACATCCATCAAATGTCCGTGTGCACTTCCACACATGTCGTTTATTGCATCTGTTGCTTGGGATGTGGTCTCCTCTACATTGGGGCCAACAGACACATTCTCGGAGAGCGCTTCAGAGAACATTTCCAGGGAACCCGCAACATTCAACTCCAACGCCCCATGACCAAAAACATTAATTACCACGTCCCCCGACTCTCTCAAGGACATGCAGTTCCTGGGTCTCCTCCACCGCCATTCCCTCACCACCAGACGCCAGATCTTCCACCTCGGGACCCTCAACCCCAGGGCATCAACGTGGTCTTCACCAGTTTCCTCATCTCTCCACGGTCACCTTATCCAAGTTGCAACTTTCTAACTTGCCACCATCCTACTGACCTGTCCCACTTGTCTATCTTCCTTTCCACCTATCCGCTCCACCCTCTTCTCCGACCTATCACCTTTAACCCCATCTCTATCCACCTCTTGCACTCTCAGCTAAATCCTTCCCAGACCCAGTCCTCCCGTTTATCGCTCCACCCACGAGGCTCCCACCTTTTTTCCTGATGAAGGGCGTTTGCCGAAACGTTAGTTTTTTCTGCAACTCGGATGCTGCCTGACCTGCTGTGCTTCTTCAGCACCACTCTATTCTTGATTCTGATTTCCAGCACCTGCAGTACGCACTTCCGTCCATCTGATTCCCCTGTCCATTGATCTTGAATAGGCCGTTGCTGAAGTTCCAGCATCATTTCCCTGCTCTTATATTCCCACCTGCTATCAAGAACAGAAAGTATTTCCAACCCATCGAGATCACATGATACCTTGTCCAATCACCTTCAAACATTCGTGAATGTCTACTCCAATTTCTCTTTTATTACTTTAAACCACTCAGTATTCACACTTTACTCATTGTGCGTCCTCAAATTCATTATCACCCACTTCACTGGATTGAATTCCTTTCAGCACATTTTCTTGCCAATTGTTTCCCTGCAGTCTATGGCTTTCTTCCTAATGGTTAACGACATGACTAATTATTACCTGATTTGCAAACAGCTAAATGATGGCCACGACAAATAATTAAAAATCGTTGACCTATATGAGTAAACAATAGAACTCATAGAAGCCATGGTTCATAAGCTTGCAGAGGACAGCAGAATTGGAGACTGTAAAGAAGGTGATCTAAGATTCCAGAAGGATCTTAATCCATTGCGTCTTTGGGTTGAAAAATGTCACATGAAGTTCAATCTGGATAAATGGAGGTATTGCATTTTGCTACATCAAATAAGAGTAGGGCTTATACAATTAATGATCGGGCGTCGCATCGTGCTATGGAACACACAGGCCAGGAATGCAAGTACATAATTAATTTTAGTTTGCTTCATATATAGACAGAATGGTTAAAAAATGTCATCTCGCCTTCGTTGCTCAGTCCTTTGAGCGTAGGGGTTGGTACGTTATGTTGAAGTAGAATAGGACATTGGGTGATGCGTCTTCTGGAACACTGTGTCCAGTTCTTGCCGCCCAGTAAAAGCAAGGAAATTATTCAGCTGGAGTAGGTTTAGAACAGGTATACCTGCGTATGGCTAGTGGGGAAGGTTTGTGTTATAACGAAAGGTTGGATAGGCTGAGAATATTTTCTCTCTAGCACTGGAGGTTGAAAGGCGACGTGATAGAAATGTAAAAATTATTGAGAGTTCGGCTCGAGTTAACTGTAACTGTCTTTTCTCCAAGGAGGGGGGACTTCAATACGAGAGGGAAAATGTTTAAATTGAAATGAGGGATTTAAAATTAGACATGAGAGGCTTTTTTAACAGAGGATGGTTTATGTGTGCAATTCACTTCCTGAGGCAGTGATGAATGAAAGTACATTTGCAATATTTACAGGCTATTTGGATCGATAAATGAATTGGAAAGTATCAGTGGGATTAACAAAAGCTATTCATTCATGCCTAGTACATAATTTATTGCCCAGAGGGAAGATCAGAATCAACCACGATATTATGGATCTGGAGTCACATACCAGCCAGACACAGACGACAAGCAACATGAATTCGACTGGGACAACACTACCATTATAGGGCAAGCCAAACAGAGAACAGCCAGGGAATTCCTAGAGGCATGGCACTCATCCACAGACTCTATCAACAAACACATCGACCTGGACCCAATATACCGGCCACTCCAGCGGACAGCTCGAACTGACAACCGGAAGCAGCAGAGACAGGCCACTACAAATGCCGGAGGAAACAGCACAGAAGCGCTTCACAGGAGGCTCCCAAGCACTGAGGATGTCACCTAGACAGAGGACGAAACGTTTGCAAGACAAATTCCCAGGTCGGCGAACAAAACCACAACAACGAGCACCCGAGCTACAAATCTTCTCCCAAACTTTGAGTTTCCTTCCCTATGAGGCATTAGTGAATCAGATTTACAACAACTGATTCAACATCATCATTAGACTCCAGGAATTTATTGAAATAAAATTCCAGCATCTGCCTTGCCAGGGTTTGAACCCGTGTCCACAGAATTATATCTGTACATTCATATTAACAATGCAGTAATAATATCACAAAGGCATTGTTAACCCTCAGCAGTTGCAAGAGCCATCAGATGCGACTCGTCTAGTTTGGCATTATGTTCAGTATGAGCTGGTAGGACAGAAAGGCCTGTTTTCATGCTGTGTGTGTCTATGACTTTGACGCTATGAAACTGGCAGCTGGTTGGGATTAACAACAGCATTGACAGTTTAATTGATCTCCTTCTGGGATATGTAATCTTGTTGGTTACTGTGGAGGTTCTTCTGCTCATTGAGCCCTTCCCACACACGGGACTGTTGAATAGCCTGTCCCCAGTTTGACTGAGTAGTTGAGATTCCACTTCAGCAGGTAATTGAATCCGGCATTGCGCTGGTTTCTCTGTGATATCGTTGTCTTTGTATCTACCCAGGATGAACGATTGGTTCAAATCATGTCCATGCAGACGCAAGTACCGTTGTCCATGTTGTGAATGTGTTTTTATTCTTCCTGATATATCCACAGGGTGTGGATGTCGCTGGTCAGGATAGCATTTGTTGTTCTTCCTGATTCGCTGCTGCCTCTCTGCACAAAAGATATGGATTCGATCCCAGTGTCGTGTGACTGTGTTCAGTTTGCACATTCTCTTCTTGCTTGTGTGAGTTTCCTCCCACAGTCTGAAGGTGTGTAGGTTACTGGGATCAGCCATGGGAAATGAAGGGACTGAACAGGTATGGAGTGTGGGTCTGAAAAGGATGTGCTTCAGAGGGATAGTGTCCCACACGGTCGTCATTCTCGGATTAAGGGTCAGCTATTTGCTTCAGGTCCTGGAGACACAAGTAGGCAGGATTGGGTAAAGATGGTAGCATCCCCTATATAAGTGACATGCATGAATGGGATTGCAAGAAATTAAAGTCATGTTCTCTGTTCCTGAGGTCAGGCTTCCATTCCAGGTTTTATTCATCAAACTTTAACATTACCAGTTCCGTGTGTGAGTCCCCAGGGATGAGTAGTTTATTATATAACCACAACACCACCTTCTCCTGGTTGCAGTATTTATTGGGAACAAGAAGCTGATTCTGAGCTGATGCGAACAAAAGCAGATGCCAATGTCAAAACCACTGATCCAAATAGGAAAATGAAATTTCGAACCTTGCCACCCTAAAGTTAAAGTCTCCACACTCTTTGGATGCGCCAATCGGCTGTCTCAGCAACATGTGCTGTTTATAGTCATAATATTATAAATGGGGGCAAGTATTCCCTTCCGCCCCGCTTTTGAGCAGGAGCTGTCCCAACCTCGGAAATACATGCGCCTCTCTCCTGTCATTCCATCCCAGTTTCCAATTGGATCTTCGTGCATGCTTCATACAGTTTCTCTGATTCCGGTTCTGGAACTAGGATTATGTGTGATTTCATGCAGCAATTGGTCCTGCCTTCTGTGGGCAAAGTGATGAAGTAGCCGAAGTTCATATGTAATGATATTGAAGCATACGTTTCAACAATATTCTGCAATCTCCCAAGAGTTTGGAGAGTTTCATTAATCCCATTCTCCTGTACGCTCATTCATGGAATCTCCACAGTCTCTGGGGACGCTAAAGTTAAAGATTCGGTTCATTCTGCTTTCCCACATGCCTGTCGCTATGTCCTGATATTGTACATTCTTCCTGACATTTCCTCTGCTACCATACAGGTTGCAGTTTGCAAGCGTGCTATGTGGAATGCTGTAACCGTTTAGTAGTTCGAATTTTATGTTGCGATTGCAGCGACCTCGGCTAGAATCCACATCATGGCAGTCAGTTCTCTCATAGTTTTACTTTTGGTGAAACACGGTCAGAAATTAATCGTTTTTACAAGATAATATTCTCCGAGGTGATGATCGGTTTTCCATCGAATTTTGTTCTCTGATATTTCTACGTTTCATGTATCAGGATTTTAACCCAAAAGTTCTCGAAGATGTCTCTCCCTCGCACTCTCCCTAACTCTCTTTTCCGTCTCGCGTCCCATTTGACTGAGGCATTGCACAATCTAACATACACTTTCACGTTGATCCCATCCAGTCTGTGCCGTTGCATTCACTGTTGCCCCAATCTCTTCATTGGCACCTTCAAATCATTCGATCCGTTGGGATAGCTTGGCTGTGACATCAATTCACTTTTAGCAGCTTTTACTGACATGGACAAGAGATTATTGGAGTGTGAGGCTCAATAAAAGGGCATAAGGAATAATTGGGGAAAAGAGACTCTATTGGAAAAGATCCCCCGTGAGGGATTTCTGCGATAGCCTAGTGGTATTATCGCTGGATTGTTAACACATCAAAGCCAGGTAATATTCTGGGGAGAAGGGTTGGATTCTCACCACGCCACGAAAATGATAGTTTGTGAATGCAATAAATGCCTAGAATTAAGAATACGTTGTATGAAAAACCCATGCGTTTCACTGACGTCCTTGAGGGAAGGAAACTACCGTCCTTATCTGGTCTGGCGTCCACGTGACTCCAAACTGGAAGGCAATAAATGCTGCAGCGCCACCCCCGATGCTGTTACAGAATAGAAATATGTTCATTCGGCTCATTGCTAGAATTGTCCAGGGATGAGTCGCACTGGGAGAGTTGCAGGAGAGATTCACTCGGATAGTGTCGTAACTGAAATTGTGCATTGAAAAATACCTTGATTGTTTGCTAAGTCTCCGATCTGTTAGAATGACCATGTGAGCTTCACTTCTTTCATATGTAAAGTGCAAAGCTTTTTTATTTTAAAGTTTCATTCTCAGGTGATGTTTAACAACTGATGTCTGCCCCCCTGTGCTGCTGTCTGTTCCATAATATTTAGACTGATTCTAATTTATAAAAATGAGTTACCAGAGACTTACATGGAGTCATGCAGTTTTTGAGCAACGTACAATGTAACTCTGTAAGTACAAATTCACCCCACAGACGTGTGTGTGTGTGTGTGTGTGTGTGCGCGCGCGCACGCGTGCGCACTCGTGTAGGAGGGTCTTTGTTTGTAGATAGGGCAATAGGATCACCTGTACTGTGACATGAACCCAATGACCATGGGTACCAGTCTGCGGCGGCACTTTTAGCTGCTGCCTGTTCCAAAGACCGCCTTGTAGGGTTGTCACCCGAAGATCCGAGTTCGAATGTCCTGGATCACTGAAGTGCTCTCCAACTGGGAAGGTGACACCTGTCTGTTGATTGATGTGCAGCACCGATTCCGTTGTTGTAGCCTCTGCTCAGCTTCACCAATGTACCATGTCTTAAGGCATTCTTGCCTGTAGAGTGTTGGTTTTTGTTTAGATGAGCGTCAGTCTAAACATTATGGCATGGACGCAGCACACAGGGACTAGCACCTTCAACATATTATCTGTGCTGACACTAATTGGTAAAGTCCACCTGAGAATGTAACTGTGAAAAGAAAGTTTTTCGATTTACATAAGAAAGAAATGAACCTAACATAGTCATTCTAACAAATGGAAGACTTAACAAGCAATCAAGGTATTTTTCCAATGTATAATTTCAGTGACATTACACTGTAACCGTTCGCTATACATTCTGTACCTTACCACTGTGTACTCCACAACCACCTGATGAAGGAGCAGCTCTCCAAACGCTATTGCTTCCATTAAACTTGTTGGACTGGTGTTGTGCGATTTTTAACTTTGTATTAGAATGCGGATCTCACAATTAAAATAGAGACGAAGAAGCATTTATTCTCTCAGACAGTTCCGTATCAGTGGACTTTCTTGGAGCAGAAGGCTGTTGAGGAAGTGTCATTAGGTGTAATGAGGCTGAGATCGGTAGATCTTCAAACAGCAAAGACATCAAGCATTATGGCAAAAGGCAAGAAAGTGCAGTTCAAGGTTAACAGATCAGATATGAAACCATTCAATAGTGGAACAGACTTCGTGGTCTGAATGGTGAGTATTTGTTCCTAAAATTGTTGGCCTTAATAAGAAGCTGCAAAACAGACCTGAGTAAAACGTGCCAAATTTATAAAAAAGCGTGGTCCCCTGGAGCACTGAACCGAGGTGAAATGTACAAAGAACAGCACACAAAGGGCAGACAATATTGGGTAATTGATCCGAAGTGATCAGTATACCAAGTTAAACAGGAAAACCGATATTCAATATCTACATTGAACCTGGCTCCACGAGGCATGTAGTTAACTTTCACAAACCACTATTCCCCTTCCGTTTTCCTGACGCCCCCTCCGTTCTTGTTTTAAACTGATTGAACGTCAGGCAATTGCCAATGACATTGCTGATTTGGAACTGTAGCATATAGAACATAGAACATGAGAGTGCAGTACAGGCCCTTCGGCCATCGATGTTGCGCAGCCATGTCAAACTAATCTGAAGCCCATCCCATTACAAAATTCCATGTACGTCCATATGCCTCTCCAATGACGACTTAAATGCACTTAATCTTGGCGAATCGACCACCGTTACAGGCAAAGCATTTCATGTCCTAACTACTCTCTGAGTAAAGAAACTACCTCTGACATCTGTCTTAAACCTTTCTCCCCTCACTTTAAAGTTGTGACCCTCGTGTTTGCCGTCCCCAAACTTGGAAAAAAACTCTCCCTGTCCACCCTATCTAAACCTCTGATTATCTTGTATGTCTCTATTAAGTCATCTCTCAGTCATCTCTCCAACGAGGACAGCCTCAAGGCCCTCAGTCTTCCCTCATAATACATTCCTTCCATACCAGGCAACAGGCTAGAAAATCCCCTCTGCACTCTTTCCAAAGCGACAACATCCTTCTTATAATGCGGGACCAGAACTGTTGACAATACTTCAAATGTGGCCGTACCAGATCTTTGTACAGCTGCAGCATAACCTTCTGATTCCAGAACTCAATCCCTCTATTAGTAAAGGCCAAAACACTGTTTTCCTTCTTAACAACCCTGTCAATCTGAGTGGCAACTTTCAGGGATGTGTGTACATGGACACCGAGATCTCTCTGCTCATCTGCACTCCCAAGAATCTTACCATTAGCCCAGTACTTTGCATTCCGATTACTCCGTCCAAAGTGTATCACCTCACACTTGTCCACATTAAACTCAATTTGCCACCTCTCAGCCCAGCTCTGCATCCTATCTATGTCTCTCTGCAACCTACTACATCCTTCGTCACGATCCACAACTCCACCGACCATAGCGTTGCCCGCAAAGTTACTAACCCACCCTTCTAAGCCCTCATCCAGGTCATTTATAAAAATGACGAATAGCCCTGGACCCAACATCGACCCTTGCGGAATGCCGCTAGTAACTGGACACCAAGATGAACATGTTGCATCAACTACAACACACTGTTTTCTTTGAGCGAGCCAATTACTGATTCAAACTGCTATGTCTCCCACAATCCCATTCCTCCACATTTTGTATAACAGCCTACTGTGGGAATCTTATCGAACACCTTGCTGAAATCCATATACAGAACATCAACCTGCTTACTCTCATCTACCTGTTTGGTCACTTTGTCAAAAAACTCATAAGATTCGTTAGGCACGACCTTTACAAAACCATGCTGACTGTCCCTGACCAGATTATTCTTTTCTAGATGATTATAAATCCTATCTCTTATAATCTTTTCCAACGCTTTACCAACAACTGAAGTGAGACTCACTGGTCTGTAATTACCAGGGTTGTCTCTAAAACCCTTCTTGAACAAGGGAACCACATTTGCAATCCACCAGTCCTCAGGCACTATTCCTGTAGATAATGATGATTTCTGGATCAATGGCACTGGCTCGGCAATCTCTTCCTTTGCTTCCCAGAGGATTCTAGGATAGATCCCATCTGGCCCAGAGGACTTGTCAATTTTTACACTCTACAGTATTTCTAATACCTCTTCCCTGTGAACCTCAATCTCTTCGAGTCGAGATGCAAGTATCTCTGTATCTTCCTCGCCAACATTTTCATTTTATATAGTGAACACTGTCGAAAAATATTTATTTAGTGTTTCCCATGTCTCCTCTGACTCCACACACAACTTTCCACTATTATTCTTGATTGGCCCTAATATAACTCTCGTCATTCTTTTCTTCCTGACATACCAATGGAAAGCCTTAGGGCTAACCCTGATCCTATCCGCCAACAACTTCTCATGTCTCCTCCTGGCTCTCATGTCTCCTCCTGGCTCTTCTGAGCTCTCTTATTAGGTCATGCAGGGAAACGATTCCTTCTGATGCACAACATCATTCTGCTTCAAAATATCAGGCAGTATTTCATATTGATTACTGTAAACGTTAACCTTTAACAAGTCATGACAGTGAAATCACTGAATCCTCATCACTATACTACCAGGGTAGATTTCTGTTAAAATCACCCTGGACACCAAGAAATTCGCCATTCTATTCTCCCATCCTTCTGTGCGTGATCCCCTCGGCCCAATTCCGGTCTTGTTGTTGGTTTACAATACTGAGGCTATCCCATCATCTTTGCATTTCAGTTTCTAAAGGATGAGACCTTCTCTCTGAGCTGGCAATGTGCTTGCTCAGTGGTGATAAAACTGTCCTTGTAAACTAGAAAAGTGCTTGAAATAGGCGATTCCTGTTTTTCATTCCAAGAACTTGAGGCAAACCGTTTGGCAGGACAGGAAATAGCGGGCGTGAGCAGTGATCAAGTTTGGCAGCAAGAACGAGGTGAGGCAGTATAAACTACAGAGTAATGGGGAAACAATGGGCAAAGAACACTGGGACGGGAGGGGCTGAATGCTTCCTTTCTTTGCTGTAACCAGACATTGGTGTTGATCTCTGAAACGGGACAACATCAGACCAGTCGATGAAATCTTACTTTCTCCTTGTTTTCTCCCGAGGCCTGTGTCACACTTGGGGAAATGTGTCTGCGTGCTTCAGTCTATGGGTAAAAATGGGGTTCAGTTCCCATCTCAATCTTTAATCCCACTTATTGCGTTTTACGAGATTAAAACGTACCAGAGAAATTAGTATTCAGGTGAAACGTCAGAGTTCACAAGGTTACAGACCAAGTGCTGGGAAATGAGATGAAGGGACCCATTTCTGTGCTGTAAACACTCGATAATTCAATCGTTTTTGAGGGGAAACATATCTGCAGTGACATAATTCCAAAAACGGAGTTATGAAGAAACGGTGCAACTGCTTCTGCCCTCATCCCTGGTGGTCTAGTGGTTAGTATTCAGAGCTTTAACTGAGTGCCCTGGGTTTCATGACCGTTCAGGAAATCAGGACTTCTTGTTCCTGATGCAGAGAGCGCAGCTCTACCAGGAATCTGTTCCATGCCTTAGATCAGTCAATACCCCAGCTCATCAAAGAAGGGAAAAGTGCCTTCCCTCTCTCTGCATAGTCAGACAGTTAATCCTTCATTCTCCTCTGATTCCACTTTCCAAAGAATTTCAAAATAATGTCAAAACTGAGTCTCAGCTATTTCTTTTCTGTGCTTTTCATCCATCGGAGCTGCAGCGACTAAGTGCTTTGGTTTCTGAAAACGAAACGTACCCATGAGCAATGTATTGGGATATTCCAGGATTGCCTTCTCTGACAACAGTGGGACATGACTGGTGTTGTCTATGATATGGAAGTGCCAGTGTTTGACTTGAGTAGACAAAGTTAAAAATTACACAATATTAGGGCAGAGTCCAGCAGGTTTATTTGGAAGCACTAGCTTTAGGAGAGCCGCTCCTTCATCAGGTGGGTGTTTTTCTGCAGAAACTTCGTGTGTGTGTCAACATGCGCGATCTTTTGGAAGATCATTTGGACTTTAACCGATCCGTTCGTGGTGTCGAAGGTAACCATGACTTGGAGGTGTTGGTGTTGGACTGGGGTGGATACATTTAATAATCACACAAAGCCATTTTAGATTCCAACAGTTGACAAACACCTGATGACGAAGCAGTGCATGGAACACTGGTGCTTCCAAATAACTCTGTTCGATACAATCTGGTGCTGTGTGATTTTTACTCTGATAGCTCTTGGTAATGTTTAACTGATCGAAGACAGTGAAAGAACTTTCATTCGTGGAGATGAAAATTTCAAATATTATCCACAACAGCATAACAAAGGTCATTAGGTTGGATTTGTGATGAATCTCCACAATGCGCTTGTGCAAAGTAAAAGTCGAACTTACAACTGCCTGATCCGGAGCCAGCTCTTCGAATGGTTGCACCAATGGCCAGATGCACAGCCGAGATTTTACACGCTGCAGAGCTCTGGTGTTAACAAGGACATGAGCAATAACAGTAACAGTCAGAAGGTGAACAAAGAACAAAGATAATCACCATCATGATTCACTTCAATTTGGCCTCAAAACAACGAGCATTCACAATCTGATCAGCCAATCAATGAGGTCACTGCCGATCTTAGAAATTGCAACTGACTTTGATGCGTTTTCACCATAATTTGAGGTAAACTCCAGCCTAATCATAACATCGCATATTCCCATTAATTTTTATAATTAGATATCGTTAATGACCTGTCCGAATTTGCAGGAAATGAGTGAAAACGTCCTTCCGATGATGTAATCCAGCGCAGAGTCGGCCAGAAATGAAAAGACAAAGACATGAAACATCACTCCCATTTCTCTCTGTACCAATGCGTTTTCCTGAGTTGAATATTTGCAGGACTTGTCTTTACTATCTAAAGAATTAATTATTTTCCCGGGAAAGATTCTTCATAAATCAATTAACATATGAGGTGTCGAAACATATTTTACTTTCGATTAAAATAGTTGAATATCCTTTCCCCCAGCCTAATATCCCAATGCTCCCTCCTCTTCCATGTAAATACAAGCTTCTCCACGTGATGTTGGAGCTCCCAACATGACGTTACAATGCTCCTTGCTGCTCCATGTCAATAGAAGCTGCTTTACTTGAAGTTGGACCTCCCAGTTTGATGTCCCAATGCTCCCTGTTCCATGTCATTACCAGTGGTGCAGTTGAGTTTAGACCTACCACTCTGATGTCCCAATGCTCCCAGCTGTTACATGTCACTAAAAGCTGGTCCTTGTGTGGTTGGAGCTCCCAGTCTGATGTCCCAATGCTCCTTGCTCCATGTTAGTAGAAGTGGTGCAGCTCAGGCTAGACCTACCACTCTGATGTCCCAATGCTCCCAGCTGCTATATGTCATTAAACGCTGATCCTTGTGAGGTTGGAGCTCCCAGTCTGATGTCCCAATGTTCCCTCCTCCATATCAATAGAAGCAGTCTAGTTGAGGTTGGATGTATCACTCTGATGTCCCAATGCTCCCTGCTGCTACATGTCATTAAAAGCTGCTCCAGGTGAGAGTGGAACTCCCAGACGGATCTCGCAAAGCTCCTTGCTCCATGTCAACTGAAGCTGCTCCAAATATGGTTAGATCTTGCATTCGGATGTTCCAATGCTCCCTGCTGCTCCATGTCAACTGAAGCTGCTCCAGGAGTGGTTGGAACTCCCAGACTGATGTCACAACGCTCTCTGGTCCACGTCAAAAGACGCTGCTCCAAATGAAGTGGGAGATCCCATCCCTGGCAGCTCACATACTTCTATACCATCATAGAAATACTGCCCACTGAACATCCCCACCACTGGACCAATGGTGGAATAACCACATCATGAGAACCGAATATTATTTTTCGTCACCACCAAATCATTATTTCCAAAAGTCATTCTTTCTTAAACCTTATTTCGCATGTGCATACTGCAGTCCATCCGAAGTAAGATAATGGTGCTAATTGATGTATGCTTAATAAAAATTACATCCTATTTTTCATGTTGATTAACTGCGAGTTAACAAGAACAATGTTTGTATTCAAAACACACTTTTATTCCAGGTGAGAGAATGTAGTTTGCATTATTTAAAATGAACTTGTTCACTGCGTAAAATGATCAAAAAGATTTCAATTTCAAAACAACATTGGTAACGTTGTCATCCATCTTGAAATGTGGTGTCTTCTTCTTTCAACCAGACGGGTATTATATCAAAAAGTCTATTACTGATATGCGTATAGACACTTTAAATCGCAAGGATTGTGAAGGTTTGTAACTCAGGTTGAGGTTTAAGGTGTAGGTTTGCTCGCTGAGCTGTAGGTATGATATCCAGACGTTTCATTACCTGGCTAGGTAACACCATCAGTGGCGACCTCCATGTGAAGGGAAGCTGTTGTCTCTTGCTTTCTATTTATATCTTTCTCCTGGATGGGGTTCCTGCGGTTTGTGGTGATGTCATTTCCGGTTTGTTTTCTGCGGGGTTGATAGATGGCATGTAGATCTATGTGCTTGTTTATGGCGTTGTGGTTGGAGTGCCAGGCCTTTGGGAATTTTCTGGCATGTCTTTGCTTAGACTGTCCCAGGATCAAGGTGTTTCCCAAGTCGAATCGGACTACCAAGAATCCATAAACCAGGAGGCCCCCCTCAGACCCATAGTCTCATTACCCGGAACACCAACTTACAGACGGGCCAAAGGACTACACGCAAGACTGAATGCCTCATAGAAGAGTCACAGCACTCCATCCACTCCACCCAGGAGTTCCGAAAAATCATCAAAAACACCAAAATAGAGGAAGAAGAAGCAACGATCTCATTCGACATAACAGCCCTGTTCACCTTCATCAACATCGACCTGGCAAAGGAAACATTTACCACACTTTTAGAAGAGACCATCACAGACGCACCAACAACCATCAATCACATTACCAACGAAAACATCATGAAGCTAGTGGACCTGTGCCTCACCACCCACTTCACTTTCAACAACATATCTACAAACAAACCAACAGCACACCCATGAGATCTCCGCTATCAGGATTCATAGCAGAGGCGGTTATGCAAAGACTAGAACAAACAGCCCTACCAACAATCAAACCAAAAATCTGGGTCCGCTACGTAGATGACACCTTTGTCATCACAAAACAAAACAAGATAGAAGAGATATTTGACATCATCAACAACACCTTCACAGGCATAAAGTTCACCAAGGAGGAAGAAACCGACAACAAACTCGCATTCCTGAACGTCACAGTCGAAAGAAAGGACAACGGAGAACTACAAACCTATGTATACAGAAAACCAACAAACACTGACCAAATACTTAACTACACCAGCAACCATCCCAACACACACAAACGAAGCTGTATCAGAACACTATTCCAACGAGCCACCACACACTGCAGCACAGACGAACTTCGGAAAACAGAGGAGAACCACCAATTCAACGTATTCGAGAAGAACAGATACTCAAAAATACAGTTCGCAGATTCCTCAAGAACAAACCACGACAAGCAGACCAAACACAGCCAGAACCCCTAACCACCTTACCATACATCGAAGAAGTTTCAGAAATTACAGCCAGACTATTCAGACCCCTCGGAATCCTAGTAGTACACAAACCCACCAACACTCTCAAACAAAAACCAACTTAAAAGACCCAGTACAACCCAAGGACAAAACCAACGTCATCTACAAAGTTCCATGCAATGACTGCCACCAACACTATGTAAGACAAACAGGAAGAAAGTTAGCCACCAGGATATACGAACACCAGCTAGCCACAAAAAGCCACAACCTTCTCTCCTTCGTAGCCCTACATACGGATTAAAAATACCACTATTTCGACTGGGACAACACATCTATCCTGGAACAGGCTAAGCAAAGACATGCCAGAGAATTCCTAGAGGCCTGGCACGTCAACCACAATGCCATAAACAAACACTTAGATCTAGATGCCATCTATCAACCCCTCAGAAAACGAACAGGAAATGACATCACCACAAACCCCAGGAACCCCATCGAGGAGAAAAATATAAATAGAAAGCAGGAGACAACAGCTTTGCTTCAATTGGAGGTCGCCACTGATGATGATGTTACCTAGCCAAGTAATGAAACGTCTGGATATCAAAGTTACAGCTTAGTGAGCAACCCTACACCCTATATTTTAAATCATTTTTCATGTTTATGTTGCATGAATCTTACGGTTATTGATCCACACTTTAGTTTCACTCCCTATAGGTAACATGCTGATTTCTCCAGTTGTTCATAGTTCAATGTGAAGCATCCAGTGTGTGCATAACGAGAAGGAGCTTGCTTCCCACATCTTGTGTTTATCTGTGCCTTATTTCCAGCATTTATCAATGGCAAGAGCAAGGGGCGAGGGCGAGACCAATGTGTAAGTCTCTCCGTGCGCATGCACGGCACCCACAGCGGCAATTCTCCACTGTGCATTTACACACAGTTCTCTGTGCCCCTAAACCCACACCCTGCCCCTTTGAAATATCTCCATTATTTTGTGCTGTCTCGCTGTGCTCTTCTCACCAGGATGAATTACTTCTACTCAACTCCCTCCAGATTTCATCTGAGAAAACATTCATTAAGATCCCTTTGCATAAACATGCACTTTGCAGCTCTCGGTATTTGATTTTCCTGGATGTCTTTCATACGAAAAAACGTTCACAGCAGCTTGTAATGAAAAAGAAAATCGCGTTTCGTTTCATTATCCCAAAGCAACCTCCATTTCATTGCAGTTTCGTCAAACGGCACAAACTATTCCTTGCGATTTTGTAATAGCGACAAAGCATATAAACTGACCGTTGGAGCTCCAGTTTTAATGCAACAGTTGAAAACAGCACCATTGAAAGCCGTTAATGACAGCGACGAGAGTGGGATTCGAACCCACGCGTGCAGAGCACAATGGCTTAGCAGTCCACCGCCTTAACCTCTCGGCCACCTCGTCACAGACGCTCGAAAAGCTATGACCTTATGAATAATTGAATTTCGTAAATTATGCAGAGCAGCAGATGTTTCTCCCTGGTGTTGGTGAAATGAGAAACAACACAGTCCAAGACGATGGTCTGACCCCTGGGTTGTGGGGCAAGTGCACTCCCACTGTCACACTGTGCACACATTGTTCTGAACAAAAATGAGGAAATGACTATGTAACAAGGTCAGTTGAATTCTGTGAAATTTGAAGTCAACGGAATGAAGAACCCGAGACAGCAGGAGGTGTTCTTTCAATAAAGAGTTGGATAGAGCTCTTAACGACAGTGGAATCAAGGGTTATGAGGATAAGGCAGGAACAGGATACAGATTGAGGATGTTCAGCCATGATCATAATGAATGGTGGTGCTGGCTCGAAGGGCAGAATGGCCTACTCCTGCACCTGCTGTCTATTGTTTATTCAACTGCCTGTCAGGAATTGTTTTCCAGACTGGAGGAGAGTGCATAGTGCTCAATGTCATTAGTCCGAAGACCTAACTTCCGCTCAGATGTTTTTGACACGCACTTGTGTACAGAACAGACAATTTCAAAATCCAAAATATGGCTAAACTGACAATTGAACTCAACAATGCAAAAACCTTGATGTGTATCATTTTCCTGGGCCGTGTGACACCAAGTCACTGTATGATCACAGGAACACAGTGAGCAAGTGTCAGAAGAAAAATGAGTGCAGCGCCAGAGCGCATGATGGGAGCAGCAGGTGACACACGGGGAAGTGCATTTCCCACAACAGGAACACTTCCCAAACAGCGGAATGCGGTGGAAGAATTCAGAGGGAGTTTACACTATGAAATTTGATGCCAGAGACACAATGAAGAACTGTCATTGAGTCTGTTCAAGATGAAGATTTTAAGATTTCTACAGATGCAAAACAAAATAAAAAGCTCATGAGTTAATGAAGGCAAAAGATGAAATTGTACATTTCATCAATCTACCCATCTTTACAATGAGTAACTCACCACTTTCCTCACTCGGGGACAGAACCACTGGTGAAGATGATCATATAATCCCCGTTTACTAGCCATGGAATCAGAGAAACTCGGTTTCCCAAACGTTAAAGTAAAACCAGGAATGTGGAGGTAAGCATTAATGTGTTGCTCCTGTGCTGAAGGTGACCAGTGCACGGTATCTCTGTTCCAGTATAGTGAGCTGTGCTGTGCCGAAGTTTTAATTTTGAGCCTCACATGGAGCAGCTTTAATTTGTCCTCGTGTTGAGGGGTACGGACAGAAGGTGATATTGAGCAAAGCCAAGTTTATGAGAAAATACCCGTGTTTGTGGATTGAGAAACTACCTCTTCTGGATAATGATTCCTTGATCAACAAAGATACTGCAAGTATCTAAAACGTGAAGAAACATATGTGGAGAGAGATCCGAAGGTGATTTTTCACCAGATGGATAACGTTTCCCATGTGCACTGCTTTAAATTCTGGGAAAATAGATGTTGAACTGATTTCATGTTACACAGTTTGTTACAAACTCACAAAGGTTGTTGCAATAATAAAAAAAGAAATCACATAGGACCGTTTGAATATTGTATTGAACTGAATTTTGGTGTGAGCATATTTTATCTTAACTGGCGTGCTGCAGAGAAGTACAGAGGGATAACAATACAAAAGGACCCATTCTCCTTGGTGGATTTCTTGGGTGGAGTTAAGAATGTACGAAATGTACATAACATCATGTGAATGTGGTCAAATCTTTAAAGTAGGTGTTGCATCTCCAAGTGACGATTCAATTCCTAGTCATTAGGATATAACTTCTGTATGCAGTTATTTTAGGACATCAGCTCCATTTACCGAGTTTCACCTTGAATAATACGCCACACCTTACCAATCCATGAACTTGTTATACTCAGTCTTATTCAGTTGTACGTGTTCATGAAATATCTTTGTGTCTCAAGTCAACAAATTCGAAATTGTTACGCAACCATACTGACTTTCACTCAATGGTAAATTCTCTCCTTGTTCGTTTGTTCGTGTACCTTTTAAACCACTCTGAAGTCAGCTTCTACGTTTTACTTCTGTAAAGTCGTTCACGATTTAAATAACTCTATTGAGTGGAAGAAACTCTCATCCAAACTTTTCTTAATCATTCCCTAATGGTTTTCAAGCTCAAACGACAGTTATTGCTTCACTCGAAAGAGGGACTTTCCCCGATTTACTCATTCAAACCTCGTGTTATGTGAAAATCTCATTTGTTGACATCAAACTTGCGTGTTTTTGCTCCAGCATTTCCAAATCTCGTGTATAAACTCCGTCATTCTTTCTATCATCCCGATGAAACCGGTTGTGTCTTTTCTGATATTCTTATGTCTTAGTAAACAACGTCACTTGGCTTTCTAATATCTTGCTATCCAGGAAACAGCGTCTGTGCCCTTTCTCACTTCTTTACATGCTTTTGGTGGAGAATGAGGATAAGGATTACACACAATGCTTCCACTGAGTGTGACCTAAAGATTTTACAGTTACACTATGAACTCTTTGCTTTTTCAATACGACGTCTCTATTTATAAACTCCAATAAGGTTAATTACTATCTATCCAGTTCATGAACATCGTCTCCATGGAGACGAAAATTATCTATCACTTCCTTTATTCTTCCACGGAATGTCTGAAAGGTTTGTAAGGCCAACATCTCCATATCCCCGTGTCCGGAGTCAGTCTCAGCTATTTCTAAAGGTGACTGAAGTTCAAATACTTCATAGTGTGTCTCCCGTCATTCCAGTGCAGACTGGTTCTGGACAGTAAATGCCATCACCAAAGGCCACCGTGGATCTGAAATCAACAGTTTTCATATAGTAATAGTCGTACCTATTGGGTATCGTATGTCCATGTTCTTATTCAATTTGTTCATCATTTCTTCGGTCCATATACTGAATTCTACTGAATGATTAATTTGTGAATGGATACATTCCCTTCACCACTCATTCGAAGCTCCATGGAACATTAAAAGATTTTACTCATACGCATCCAGACGACAGTCCTGCCATTATTGGGATGAATCAGTGAACATTCCCCATGTATCCTGGAAGGCAAGGATTTCCTTTTCCATTTTAGGAGATCATTACAGCACTGAATCCCATGTGTGCGTTCATTATAACCGAAACAGTTGCAGCAAGACTTTAAAACTAAGATTTTGCTAAGATCTACTTGCATTGGTTGTCCCAAAAATTACATTCCATATTATGGTATGTTTGTGAATGAAAGCACTTTCTGATTCTTGAGCAATTATATTTCAGTTTTGTCAAAAATTATCATTCGCCGTTCTCTCTTTGCCTTTCATTTTCCCGTTTTATATCCCGTATTTAATCTGATTATCTTAAGTTTTCAATAATTTCAATCAATCTCGCTCCTGATTACCAATCCGAGAGAATGCCACAATTTTGTCAATTTAAATGCAGTGCAGCTGTAGGGCGCGGTGACCAAGTGGAAAGGCATTGGTCACGTGAACCAAATAAAAGGAGCCGGCTGGTGGATCTGGCCATTCCATCGTAGTCATATTTAAAACATTTAATATAATCTTTAGCCAAATCATATTTGGCAGAAAACAAGAAAACAAAAACGAAAAAATGGCTGATGTTGAAAATCAAACAAAAACAGACGTTGCTGGAATATTTCAGGATGTCTGGCAGCATCTGTGGAGAGATGGACCCAATGGATGTGAAACGTTAACTGTGATTCATCTGCACAGATGCTGCCAGCCCACCTGTGATTTTACAGCAATTTCTGTTTTTGTTTCAGATTGGCAGATTTTGTCGCAGTCCATGAGAACAGTGCTCATTAGAATCAAACAGAGAGCGTGGACCTGGTAGTGTGAAATGAGACAGTAATAATGAATGAGTGGAGAGTATTGTACTGGAAAAGGACAGCAGGTCAGGCAACATCCGAGGAGCAGGAGAATGGACGATTTAGGTATAAGCCATTCATCAGGAATTAGACTTGTGAGTCGGGCAGAGGAACAAAGCTGAAGCCAGGTGCCAACTCGCAGGCACGTTCTCCTACAGACCACGATCACAAACTCTCCTCCCCTCACCAAACCATCATCTCCCAGACCATCCACAATCTTATCACCTTTGGGCACCTCCCAGCCACAACCTTCAACCTCATTGTCCGGGAACTGCGCACTCCACAATTCTACCTCCTTCCTAAGATTCAAAAACCTGACTGCCCCAGTCGACCTATTGTCTTATCCTGCACCTGTACCATCCGAATCATCTCTTTCTACCTCGACACAATCCTCTCTCGCCAGTTCAGGAAATGCCCACTTACATTCGTGACACCCCTATGCACTTCACCTCCTTCAGGAATTTCATTTCCCTGGCCCTCAACACGCGATATTCACCATGGTCATCCAGTCCCTGTACAAATCCATCTGCAATGACAGAAGTCTGCAAGCCTTCCATTTCTTAATCTCACACCATCCCAACAGGTACCCTTCCACCAACATCCTCACCCACTTGACTGAACTGGTCCTCACAATCAACAACTTCACTTTCCAAATCTCCCACTTCCTCCATCGACACTGGTAGTCATGGGCACCCACATAGGACCTAGCTATGTCTGCGTGTTTGTCAGATAAGCGGAACTGTCCATCTTTCACAGTTACACAGGCACCATCCTACACCTATTCCTACGTTACATTGATGAATGTATTGGCGCAACTTGCTGCTCCAACGAAGAGGTTCAATAGCTCACCAACTTTACCAAAACCTTCCACACCAACCTCAAATTTATCCGGATCATCTTGGCAACTTCCTTCGCCTTCCTCGACCTCTCCATCACCGTCTCTGGCGACTGACTAATTAAAGACATATACTGCAAGCCCACCGACTCCCAAAGGTATCTAGATTACATCTCCTCCAACTCTATCTCGTGTAAAAACGACATTCCTTATTCCCAATTCCTCCGCTTACACCACATCTGTTCCCCCGGATGACCAATTGCACCTCAGAAAGACCCAGTTGGTCTCCTTCCTCCACGGTCACAAATTGCCTTTCCACGTTAGTTGACAATGCCCTCCAGTGCATCACCTCCACTTCACGCACCACCACCCTTGAGCCCCATGCCTGTCAACGCAACAAGAAAAGAACTTCCTGGTGCTCACCTTCCACACCACCAACCTCCGCATAAAACGCATCATATTCTGCCACTGATGCCACCTCCAAACAGACGCCACCACCGGAGATATATTTCGCTACCCAGCTCTGCCAGCACTCCAGAAAGACCACTTCCTCCACGACCCCCTCTTGAGGAAGACACTTCCCCCCACCAGCACATAACCTTCTCCTGGCACCTTTGACTGCCACCAAAGTGAGGGTGAAACTAGCACCCACACAACTCTCATCTCCAACCAACTCCCGAAGGGACCGTTCCACATCCGTTGGAAATTCACCTGTACAAATACCAATGTCATCTACTGCATCCGTTGCACCCAGTGTGTTCTCCTCTACATCAGGGAGACAGGATACCTTCTTGCAGATCATTTCAGAGAACATCTCTGGGACACCCGCACCCACCAACTTCAGCGTCCCGTGGCTGAACACTTCAACTCCCCCTCCTCCCCAGTCAAAGGCTCGCAGGTACTGGACCTCCGCCACGGATAAACCGTTACCCACCCAACGCCTGGAGGAGGAATGCCACACATTCCGGCTTGGGACCCTTACACCACGCGGGATAAATGTGAATTCGAACAGTTTCCTCATTTCCCCCAAGCATAAGCCTTCAACTCGCCACCGCCCTCTCGACCCATTCCATCACTGCCACTTCTGACCTCTTATATTCTCCCTTCTATTCATCCATCTATTGCTTTCCAGCTATTTCCCCTCAACCACACACCACTTCCATTTATCTCTCAGCCCCGACTCACAAGCCTTATTCCTGATGAAGGGCTTAAGCCTGAAACTTGAATTCTCCTGCTCCTCGGATGCTACCTGATCTGCTGTGCTTTTCCAGCATCACACTGATCTCCAGCATCAACTCTGATCTCCAGCATCTGCAGCCCTAACTTTATCCTTGGAATTATCAATGACCTTGGAATGAGGATATCCTTCGATATCAGTGATCACACTGTAACTGATTTTTCCATTTATTTTGGGTGAGGGCAGGCTGGATCTGGGATGAGCACTTAACACCTAAACAACTGGAATAGTATCAGATAGCGAAGTTAGGGCGGGCTGAAATGAAGTGGAAAATTCTGCCAGAAAATGGGTCAGTACAACTGCATCACATCACCCAGATTGTAAAAGACTCGCACAAGGAGAAAATCAACTTCAGTGTAGGCACAATGACAGGTAAAGTTGAAAGGAGACAATACAACACACTGAGGTGCAGTGGAATTATTTATGTGAAAGGATTCGATATATAAGCTCCACCTTTACATATGGACAGCCCTCACATTGGAAAAAGGAATTTCCTGCAGTGTAACGGCGTCTTTTGCCTGTGACATCACAATGTTGAGAGACACTGACATATTTCTTCTGGAGCAGCATGGCCGAGTAAAAGCATGATCGTCCCATTAACCAGAACTCAATACTTCAAAGCTCTCCACTGCGCTATCCAACTTATTTGCTGCTCCTTTAGTCAGATCTCAATCGCTTCACTGTGTATCTTCTTCTGCTTCCATCTTCACGGAAACACTTGAAACGTGAACAAATCCACTTTCCACTTTCACCAATCTTTTGCAACTCCCGAGATGGCACAGGTACGAGTGACCGATTGGCCTTCTCGAGCGTTCTCACTCTGGTATGATCTGAATGATAAAGTGGACTGTGTCTGATCGGCAGAATGTCCCCACCGAGACGGTGCTGTGTATGCCATCCTCGGGGACTGAGCTGTCTCTATTGGCAGAGTATTCAGCCATTCCCCTCCACTTGCAGGCTTTATGAGGGGATGTAAAACGGATATGCTCTGAAGCTTCCTCTTACGGGCACAGCCAGGTGCAAGAGGGCCGCTGGAACCTAGCAACTTTGATTGCGATCTTTTTCCAAATGTCATTTATTTGAGAGAGAGAGAAAGGTGCTGAGCTGGAGGGAAAGAGAGAAATGGGCTGTGGACTCTCTTCCCTCAGTAAAATTCAAATCAGTGCATTTTTGTGCTGCCCATTTGATGTTCAGAATCAATCTTCACAGAACAATCCAGCGGAAAGGCTTTTGTTTCAGAGGCGTCGGTTTCTTTGCTGCAATCGGGCATCAGTTAACGTATGAGTCCCAACTGTCCCAGATGAAGTGACTCCGAATGAAACCCTCACTCACTGAGAACCATCCCCACAACCAGGAGCTGCGGGGCTGCAGACAGTCCAAAGCAGAAGGGAGGATTAAAAGCGAGCCATTATTTCACCCTCAGCCACTCTGTCAGAGCCAGACAGAGGGACGGCAGAGACGTGTGACGCCATTCACGTGCCGACAGAAGCCGTTCAGCCCATCGAGTCCACGGCAAATCTCTATCGCTTGCTTCTCTCTGAGGTTATTCATCATCAGTGATGCTTGTTCTAATAATAGGGAACTGTGTCTGTCTGGAAATGCTGTCTCCAACATACTGAACCACATGTCATTCACGGCTGTTCATTTCACCGGAGAACCCTGCTGTGTGACACAGCGTGGGGAAGAACTGCAAGGCGTCAGGGGCACGGTCCACACCACAACTGATTTCCCTCAACTTCGCCAGTGTATTCCCAGCTCAGGCAAGTGACTTTGCAAATCAGGTCATAACAGACCGACGGAGAACAGCAAAAAAATCTTTCATAACTTCAAACGTGTGTTTCCTTAAATGTATAAATGTGGCGGGTCTATCTATTTCAGATACCATTCAGTATAAGGACGCAAAAGGCACATCAATATGTAATACGAAGAACGGAGCACTGTTATAGCAAAATACTGGCAGTGGCAGTACACACACTGAAAGCTGGAATTGTAATCGAGCAGAGGATGCTTTTCATTCATTAATTTCTGGATTATGCGCCCACCACGATCCCTCTGGGCCGCTCTGTTATCGCTGACCCCAGCAGTTTCACGCAGTCTTCAGGTTTTTGTAGCATGTCCCTTCGAGGATGACGTCAAAAGATCTTCACTGTTATTGTCTGATACGTTGTTTCACAGATGTGTCCCGGCTGCGTCAATATAACTACTGTGTAACTTCGCCAATGCTGCTGTTTTAATTGTAATTTCAATCAGGATCATAAAATGTGCCACACTGCAGACAGAGTCCATGCAGCCCACCTTCGCTCTGCTGGCTCCACGCAATGAGGAAATGACTGTGTTTTGATTGATTGATTGTCACATGTACCTAAGTACAGTGGAAAGCGTTGTTTGCGAAAGGTAAAGGCGGATCAGAGTAATCAAGGACATGCAGATCACAGCGTGAGAAAAGCAAAATTTGACCAGACTCGGGAATTCAGGTTACTATGTATAATACGTGCGCTCAGCAAAATCCAAATTGGCAAGATCAGCATTACTTCAAGTTAGACAATTCATTTCTCAGAGCAGCACCGGCCGAGAAGAAATGGTTTTTGAACTTGCTTGTGTATGGTTTCAAGCTTTGGAATCTTTATCTGAACTCGATCTCATCGAAATCATATCTTCTCAGTCAAAAATGAAGTAGTGTGCAAAATTCCAAGGCTCATCTGCAAGGTGAACCCAAGACCTCTCACACCTATGTCACCTGACTGAGGCAATATCACACCCGAGACAAACAAGCGAGAACGGCGCCAGACGTGGTAATCATAAACGAGGTGAGTTTTTTGCTATTTCTGCTGTTTCGGAGTGAAAGAAGCACCGAGTTTTCATCACAGCTCCTTTCCATTCTGACTCGCTTCTCCCAGGAGGCTGTGCTAGCTGCTTTCCCGGAACACGGCGGTCTTCATTGAGAACTGGACGAACTCATCTGCCATTGTCATGTAGTGTTGGTGGAGAGCAGCTTGAACGCGGTCTTCACCTCCCTCATTAAACACGGGTTTGTCCAGCGGAGTAGGGGTCAGCTGGGAGTGGGAAGTATGGAAATTCTGGAAAGGTGTAGAAAAGTGAGATCGTGCATGCACAAGAAATCATCTTCTTTTGGGAACCCTTGTCCAAATAATGCGATCTGAGACAGATAGAAAATGCAGAACTGTGAGAAAAGAGTGAATCTCTCCCCATTATTCAGGAACAGTGTCTGTGCTTCTCGAAGTCACGGGGAGGCTTCTGCTGTCTGAATTAGCATGGGATATTAATGCACCAAATCCTGTCGCTCACGCAGCTGATGTGATTTCCACGTTGCCTCCAGTTCAGATCATAGATTTCACAGCTCACATCATCCCAGAGTGACAGGAAAGAGAAGGACGCGATTTAGATCATCATCTTAACACAACCTGGGGATAAATTGGATGTGGGAGAGCGGACAGCCTCGACTGATTCCAGCATATACAATCCCACTGTTCACAAGATCTGACCACATGGAAAGAAATGACACAGTGACAAGATGTATTGAATCCGATTCCAAGCAAAACAGAAGCCGATGGAATGAAAAGAGCCATGAGAGCGGGAATGTAACATTATCTGTGAGGAAGTTGTTTTCCAGACTCGAGGAGAGTGCACAGTCCTGTTTCCAGGGGTCAATATTTGGATAAGTAGACTGAATCAGCATCGGAATTAGTGGTGCTGGAAGAGCACAGCAGTTCAGGCAGCATCCAAGTAGCTTCGAAATCGACGTTTCGGGCAAAAGCCCTTCATTCCTTTATTCCTGATGAAGGACTTTTGCCCGAAATGTCGATTTCGAAGCTACTTGGATGTTGCCTGAACTGCTGTGTTATTCCAGCACCACTAATCCAGAATCTGGTTTCCAGCATCTGCAGTCATTGTTTTTACCTCGTTGAATCAGCATCGGCTATTCTTGTACTGCATCTTTTGTACAATGTTGCAAAAGTACGGGCCTTTTGTATAGAGGGGACAACTTCAAAATCCTCAATGATGCAAAACACACAAATGAGGTGAACAACAAAGCAACCGCAGAAACTCGTGTTACGTCATGGGGTAAACACCCGGCTCAACTTTTGCTCAAATTCGCTCTCTGTCAAATTCCTGAGCCTGAGATTCGAATGGTCTATGTTAATAAAAACTGTTCGCATCTCACAGCTTCAGTATTTAATAGGCCCCTACATGTATGTCTGACAACAGTAATGATCCCTCACTGTGTTACTCAGCACACGTAGAGAAGAAATAAATATAAGAACAACAGTCATGTATCTGACTGGGATTTGACCCGATGCTGCTGCAGCCAATCGATTCAGCTGTAACTGAAATTACTTCCACCTTTCCTGTGTCGGTAATAAGATTGCACAGCTTAGTGGTGAGTTTTCATGCTTTGAATTGGACCCAGCATCCTTTCTCAGGATGAAATTTACTGGGATATAAAGGCATGGTGAAAGACACGGTAGAGTTTACTGGAATATAAAGACGTTAGGAATGACACGGTCAGTGTTCACTTGATACAAAGTCGATAAAAAAGACAGACATGACGGTTTCTTTGAGATAACACCACTAGAAAAGGGAAGAGCAGATTTAATGGGAAGGTGGGACAGATAAAGAACCATGCGGGAGAAATCAGGAAAGACTTCGTTGTGTCTGAAGGGAGGTGATCCAGCTAATGTGACGTTGGTAAGAGTAAATCTGAGGGAACTTCCTTCGTTTAAGTGAGTGGAAACTAAAGGGTGGAGTTTCAAAACCAACGGGGAATGATGAAGATGGTTGGAGCAGATTTTTCTTTTTTATTCTGAGAATTATTGAAATCGGAGATGAATTTTCAGAAATAAAAACATTTTAGGAGCTGATTTCATTATAGTTCAAAGGTCGTGTGCAGACACACAAGGAGTGAATTTAACAACGATAGGGATTCTGGGCTGCCTGGATGGCGAGGCAAAAGGGACATACTCTCGAAGTGGATAACATTCATCGGAAAGAAATTGCATAATACCTGCACTTGAAAATGCTACGTATAAGAAGAGCTGGTGGCGTTGATAGGTGTTGCAGTTTATTCTACATGAAATATTATATATTGTAAATACACTGAGCTGTTTGGTTTATCTCTGCATTGAATGGAAGTCTGTTAGCTCAGTCCACTGACTAACTAGTTATGTGAAAAGTGAGACCAACAGCTTGGGAGTAATTCTCTCACTGTCTCAGGTTTGCATAAGGATCATCATCTACTCTGCTCTCCTGATCTGTAATACTATGGTGCCTCTAGTGAGTAAGATTTGGCCTGTAGATGGAAAACATCATTATCATTGCCATTTGTTGCCTTGAACATTTGGTCACAATCACTCAAAAGGAGAGTGAGTCCATTTAATACTCACTTATCTCCGCTTAAAGACCCCGGTGACAAGACTCGACCTTATTCAAGTTTGCACCCTCAGCTTCTCCCAACAGCAAAACTACTTGTTATGCCTTTGTCAGAGTTACTGACAACATTCAAACTCCCCAAAGAGATAAATCTAATACTTTCGATTGGATAATGAACTGTGCGTGTTTGCAGGAAATGGAATGATATGAAATGAGTTAAATAGACTTTCCCAGAATGTAATTCAGTGCAGGGTGAGCGATTTGAGAAAAGTCATTAAGCTAAACTTTCACCTCTGTTTCCCTATCCACAGATGGATATTCAACTGGGGAATATTTGTGGCTTTGCAGATAATAATTGACAGAAATGTGAAACTGGAGTTTTCAAATAAATGCTACTTTACTCAATATTGATTTCAACTGCGTATGATGCCCTAATAATCCCTTGTCAATGTCAGTAACAGCATCTTTAGATAAGCATTCAACTCACAACCGTTGCATTTTACGCACCTTTAAGTAGCAGGCGCTAAACAATTGCGTGACTGTAGCCGCAGACAAGCCAGCTGGTCACATGTCCTACTCAAATCCTTAGGAACTTTAACTCAACTGCCCTACTTTTGCTGTGGTTCTGAAATTAAAGCTAACGCAGACAAGGTGAAACTGACATAGACCTGTGATTATTGAAGCATCAGGCTCAGGAAGTGGACACATAAAAATATGCAAAATAGACTTCATTGAAAAATGGGTTTCCGTTGGTTCCTGCGTTGTTTACAGACAATGTTACATTGCCGCTGTCGCCAGACCTTTCCTTCGATCGGCTTCAATTCGAATCGATAAAACTTCGCAACTTCCTTCTGAAAGTTCATACTGGTCACATGAAACACACTGCATTTAGCAATAATCTCCACCATTCCTACATCCATGAACACGTTTCACGGTTTCCATGAATACCGAGGATGTAGGAGTGTGACGCAAGAATACATTCAATTCCAGTTTAAATTGTAAAGTCGGACGAATGCACAGTAAGACTCAGAATGTCAGAAATTCATGTACGTCTCCGTGTCCAGAAGTGCAGCAAATCAGAGGGGTAATCTGTCCCTGAATCCCCACGTTTGCTTGCTCTATGTGTTCAGTGAAAAACCTGTGTGAAGAAGCATGCAGTCTGACAGAGCGCCTGGGAGAATCCTCGATTGTCTGATCTAAAGCGGCAATAGGAGCTCTCCATTCTGGCTGTGAGAGCGGTGGGGTAAATGGGAGGACCTTGATACTCCGTGGTGTAGATTCACATTTCAATATGTTATTGTTGAAAACCCTCTGTCAGAAACAGCACTGACAGAGAGGAACAGGAGGACGCTATTCCAAACACCGGTCCTACCCCACCATTTGACATTGTCATGACTAACCAAATACATCAATATCTTTCCCCGGTCCATCCAGAACAGCCTGTCGCCCAAAGGGAGAAAGACATTTAAGCAATCGATAATGCCTGTGAAACTATTGGACTGGAATATGCGTTTAGAGACAGTGGGTTTCTGCACGAATTTTGTAGGTTTCGTGGGTTAGCAGTTGATTCTGGTCTGATCATGCTTCAATTGATATGATTCCGTCGAAACTCACCAACAAGGAGGTCAGGAAATTTCTGTGGTAAACAGCAATTTCAAGAACCCCAGACGACGGGAATTAACGATGAATCAGCAGAATAATAATTGATTCAGCTGATATCTGAACGCCGATTCTGGTGAAACCCAAAACAACAAACTTTGTATAGCAATGTTAACAATGCTGTCGAAATCTAACGCGCTTTTCATTGCACCACCGAGCCGCGCTAGCCATAATTTTACTGTACCCAAAGTTGTGGTTGTCGGGGAGAAAATGTAATAAATCTCCAGGAGATGCGGAGAGTTCTTCAAGGAGTAGATCTTTTATTAGCAGACAAAAAGCCGTGCCACACAGAAAGCAAATTCTTGAACGACCCCGAAACTCAGGATCCGTGGCTCTTTATACCCTTTCTTTAATTATATTTCTATTAGCTTACCAGGATGCCCAACTGTGTTAGTCAGAATTATTTCACTCCAGGTATACAATAAACCATTATCGCTCTACTTCTGCCAATAGGGTTTTTCTATTGTCACGATTATGTATTTTACTGCCACATCTGCTGCAGTGATCTTCCAGCCCAGACTAACCTGTCATGATTAGATTTTTAGCTACCCCATCTGCCACAATGTTTTCCTGTCCCAAGCTGATTAGATATTTAATGTCTTTTTTTCTGCTACAAAGGTTTCAAGCAGGCTGACGCAACTATCAATTAAATATTTAAAGTCAAGTCCTAAATATTTATTGTCACGACTTGTCCCAAACTGCAATGATGATATTTAGCTGGCAAGGTTGACGTTAATAATTGCTATGATCACAGCCTGTCACAGTAACCGTTCAGCCCCAGTCTGACACTGCTAATTCGTGGAGGAGCATTCCACTCTGCTTATCCCATCCAGCCACAGTGGCCCCATCCTACCACAGTGACCTTTTTACTCGTGAAGCATTCCACAGACCCCTTGTAACAGATCGACAGTAGTATCCATGCTTTTACCCTTCCCATGCTTTCATGCTCCGTACTTTCCTTACGGTGTTCGGACATTTGATCAGATAGCTGTTCGTCTTCGTCCAACTTTCCAGTATCTGGTCCTTATCCATGTGTGCTCTAGCTTCTGAAGTATTCGGCTAAGTACTCCTGAAGTGTTTTGATGACTCATAGCTTTACCACTCGTTCAAATAGTGAGTTCCAATGATACAACACTCTCAGAATGAAAATGTTCGTCTTATATCTCCTCTGATTATCCTCCCCCTTGCGTTTAACATAGATCTATGTTTGTAAACACTTCCCATAACAAATCTATTCCTATAACACGTATCTATCCCCTTACTGTACACCCTCCCTCACTCACTCTTCTCCGCTCTCAGATAAAGAGCCTGAGCTAAGCTAATTTATCTTCGCCATGACGAGATTGTCGTGCTACAAAAGTACAGCAGGTCAGGCAGCATCCGAGGAGCAGGAGAACCGACGCTTCTGGCATAAGCCTTTCATCAGGAATGAGACGTGTTGGTGGGGGCTGAGAGATAAATGGGCAGCAGTTGGGGTTGGGTGGAAGGTAGCTGGGAAAGCGATAATTGGATGGAGGCGGGGGAGAAAGTGATAAGTCAGAGCGGGAAAAGATGAATAGTTTCGGAGGGTGGTGCTGAGTTGGATGCTTCGGACTGTGATAATGTGGGGGAAGGGGAATTGAAGATGATTTATCCCGTATTGTTACAGGGTCCCAAGGCAGAATATGAGGCGTTCCTCTTCCAGGCAGCGGGTGGTAACGGTTTGGCGATTGTCCTGTTCTGCAAACCACATTTCAGGGGAGATGTGAAATACCAAAGCCTAAAAAAAGGACAAAACTTATAGAATCAGAGTTGATGGAATTAGACACAACGCAGACAGAAACCATTTGGCCAATTGAGTCTGCTCTGTGCCGCCGAAGAGATTCACACTCCCCTGCCGATTTTTCTAAACCCGCATCATTGATCCAGCTACAAAGATAGAAATATTTTCAAAAGCTCAGCGGGTCAGGCAGCGTCGATGGAGAGAAATCAGAGTTAACATTGCAAATCAAAAACTGTTCCAAGGAATGTTGACCCCAAATGGTCATTCTGTTTTCCCTGAGCTGCAATTCCTACTTTTGACTTTGCCTTTGTCTTTGATGATACAGTCCATTCAGGTTTTGTTTGCCATCTACCTGAAGTGCACTCATTTGGACAGTGAGAAGGAATCGGACCAATCAGAGGAAACCCACACGGAAGAGAGAGAAAAGGAGCGTGTAAATTCCACACAGTCAGTCACATCAGTCTGGAATCGAATGCGGGTTTCTGGCCTCTTAGCCCTCCCAATCTGTAAGCGCCCGTCCCGGATGCGAATTGAACCCAATCTCACGCAGTGACAGGCAGTGGTATTACCCTTGAGTTCTATGCAAAAAGAAGCCTATGTATCAGTACTGGAAATCAATAATCGATTAACTATCCGAACTCTGTTTTTAAATCACTTGACCGACAGCCTTGTAGGTCTTGTCATCAAAAATTCACATCTAAATACTTCTGAAAGTTATGAGGATTTCTGCCTCTCCAACCTTTGCATGCACTGAGTTCCTTTCAACCACTCGCCGTTTCAAAACGTTTGTCTGCGCATTCACTCAAATCTTCCCTCCTCTGTTCTTAAATCTATTACCCCGTGAGTGATCTCTCCATTATAAGGAAACTTTTATTTCAGTCCACGCCATCCGTATCCCTGATTATTTTTTATATCTCAATCATGTCTTCTCTCGATCTCTTCTGCTCTCAGTCTATCCAATCTCTCTTCATAACAGGAGCTCTTCTACCCAGACAACGTTCTGGCAAATCATCCCTGCATCATTTCCAGTGCTAATGTGATTGCAGAACTGCACGGAATACTCTACATAGAGCCGATTGAGCAAGTGAAATAAATGATGTGGAAGTCTGCAGAAAAAGGTCTTTTTGGAAAAAAGTTTCTTTTCCTCAGAGCTGCCCTGTGTTCTTTTCCTGAGCCTGAAGTTCCAATAATATCTGATCCATGTCATTAAAAACTGTTACTTGACCATTGATCTCAAAACCACAGTATCGAAATGGATTGACTGGTCTGAAGGTCGCAATGGTATGATTGTGGCACGTTCATCCAGCAACAGCGAGCGCAGCAGCACAGACTGAACAGGGTTCAATGTGAAAATGATTGTAAGGGAAATAGGAGGGGGAGCGTAAAGGAGGTCAGTGATTGTGGGAGGGAGAGAAGTCTCCAAGAATGGGTGAGTCTGAATTCTGATATTTACCTCACAGAGATGTATGAGAGAAGGGATTGATGAAAAATCATTAATGTTAGAGAAAGTTTTCATGTAAAATCAATTAATTCATTTCTGTGTTTCGTTGGCATGTACCACAAGGAGTTAAAAAGGGGAGAAGGTTACATGCCGTAACTCGGATTCTAACGAGGTTACTGCGGCCACAACGCACAACACTGAACATTATACGATCACTGGGCCATGCAGAGATGCGTGTTTGAAAAGAGCAGTAACGACAGAAACATAGGACATGTTAGGAAGAATGGAGAGACACAACAGGACTATATGGCGAGCAATAATAGACATGTGGGAACTCAGAATTGGCTGTATATTCAAATTGGATGTTTCAAGAGGCTGAGGAAGATCCATCGAGTACTGCATATTGAAGACTGAGGTTGATAGATTTTTACAAAACATCAAATTCTCAAGGGATACTGCAGGATATTGTTGAAATGTATGTTTCATCAGCAATGTGGTTTCACATTTGTTGCCTCACGAGCTTCCCCACAGAAGGAAGTACCCATTTCTGCAGTGGATCACATAATCGCAGTTCCTCCACCCAGAATCAATGGGCTGCAAAGATCAAACTGGAAATTGGCATGGAAATGAACACGTGAAGCTACTCTGTCACACCAGTAATGCGATCGGTGAGCACATTGTCCTTCTATGATGGTACAGAATGGCATGAAATTCCGAGACTGGGAGTTCTCCTGGTCAAAGTCGGGGAGGAAGGGCATATTTGTCTCCGGTTATTAGATTATTATGATACAACAACAGCATTAACCCGCATTGCAGATTGGCTCAGCGGAAGCGTGCTGCAGCCTTAAGCGAGAGGTCGATGTATTGCAAGCATTCAGTGCAATTTTCCTTAACAATGTTGTGTTATTTTGACCTTAAGAACAGTTTTTTTGATCACATCATCCTCTTGCTCCCAGCAAACACTCCAGTACAGCGTACATCAGTTTCATTCCGACACAGCCACATGTCATATTCTCACTCCCTCTGAGATGATTGGAATTTCCAATGTCATTCTCTGAGATGGAGCAACGTAGCATTGAGATGGTAGTGTAGTGAACAAAGAAGAATAAAGAACACATAACATTTGTAGCCCAGGAACAGGCCCTTTGGACCTCCAAGCCTGAGCTGAACCAAATCAACTGTCTAAACCTATCACCCAATTCCTCAGCATCTGTTTCCGTCTGCTCCCCACTTACTCACGCATCTCTCAAGGCGCACCATGAATGAAACGACCGTGCCTGCCTCTACTACCTCTGCTGGCAGGCACCTACCACCCTCTGTGCAAAATATTTTCTACACCTATCCTCCTTAAACGTTTCACCTCTCAACTTGAAGGCGTGACCTCTCATTATTGAATAACTCACCTGGGGAAAAAAGCATATCTCTATTCACCCGGTCTGTACCCTGCAAGATTTTGTAGACCTCAATCAGGACCCCTCAATCTCGTTTTTTTCTACTGAAAACAATCATAAACTTCTTAATTTCTCTTCACAGCAAGCATCTTCCATACCAGCAACATCCTCGTTAACCTTCTCTGCACCCTCTCTGAAACGTCCACTTCCTTTTGGTAACTTTACCAGAACTGTGCGCAGTATTCTAAACGTGGCCGAACCAAAATCTTGTACAATTTTAGCATTACCTGCCAGCTCTTAGACTCAAAGCCCGGCCCTATGACGACAAGCATGCCATATGCTTTCTTGACCGCTCTATCCACCTGTGCCGCCATCGTCATGGTACAAAGGACCTGAACTCCCAGATCATCAAATTTCTCCAAGGCTGTCCCGTTTACAGTGTAGTTGGTTCTAGAATTAGGCTTCCCAAAATGCATCACTTCACATTTGCCTCGATTGAACTCCATCTGCCACTTCTCCGCTCAACTCTCCTGTCTATCTATATTCTTCATTCTTTGACTGATCCCTATGCTTTCTGCTACTCACCAATCCTCGAGTCAAATGCAAATGTAGTGGCGATATCGTGGGCGAGCAACCCTTGGAGACTGGAACATGGCAGCTGCTGGTATTTACATCGATGAATAAAATCTGGAGTATTAACCCCGATCAGAGGAACAGAGGCAAAAAATTTTGATTTCCGAATACTCATTCATTCTTGTCCCTTTGAAAGGGGAATTTGCCGTCCTTAACGAGACGTGCCAACATATGACTCCAGACTGACAAAAGTGCGGTTCACCCATAGAATCACTCTGACTCAGTTCAAGGTGAATTAAGAATGAACAACAAATAATGTTCAGATCATGATGGCCACACTCCGTGGGAGAATAAAGAAGAATAGAAAAATGGATGACGTGGAAAATTGGGAGTCATCTCTGTTTGGACTCAAATTCAACTGATTATCCAAGCTAAATAGACACATGGATACCCACACCGCCAAGAAGTCAGCTCCATAGGGCGACATCCGGAAAGGATTCAATTACCCGCTGAAGTGTAAACCTACGTGCCCAGGCACAATGTGGATAGGTCATTCACCACTCCCATATGTGAGAAGGGATCACTCAGGAGGCCAACTGGCAGAGTCACCATCAGGTTTACAAATGACATCAGGGGTCCGATTGTGCTGTTATTGCAGGTGTTCATCACAACCAGTAATGAACCATGC
This sequence comes from Chiloscyllium punctatum, assembly GCF_047496795.1. Lineage (NCBI taxonomy): Eukaryota > Metazoa > Chordata > Chondrichthyes > Orectolobiformes > Hemiscylliidae > Chiloscyllium > Chiloscyllium punctatum. The sequence continues at coordinate 17,183,377 of NC_092769.1, forward strand.
TTGAACGCCTGTTTCCAGGGGAGTTCCATTGTTTCCTGATGTAGATCAACGATTCAGACTTAGTTGTAGGAGTCATGATTTAGAAGTTTGCAAAGGATGCAACAATTGGTCGTGTATTTGACTATGATGAATAATGTCAGGGCCTGCAGAGATGTATCAATCAGGTGGAAAATAAAAGCGGCGAATGGAATTGAATCCAGACCAGTAAGTGTAATGAATTTGGGGAGTTGTAACAATAAGAGTGAGGATTCTGAATGGTGAACGGAACAAACAGGAACAAAGAGATCTTGGAGTGGATATTTACAGATCACTGAAGATTTTTGGACAGGGAGCTCAGTTGGTCGAGAGTATCTTTGGATATTTTCTGTTGTTGATCTCAGACGGTGGATGATATTCGATCTTTAGCAACCACCAGTTTAGGAAACAACTAAAAGAATGAGCACAAGTCTGGTCAATGCAATCATCAACATTTTAAAAGATGTAAGATAAATGATGGAGGGCTGAAGTATACAACTTTGGCCATCAAGACCGCTTCATCACTCAGTGAATTTACCACTGATACATCTCCAAGTCATTCCTTTATGTGCCTTGGAGGGTAACTTGCAAATAGTAGCGCTTCAGTGCATCTTCAGCCTTGTCCTTCTCGTCGGTACAGTTTTTGAGCTTTGAATGTTCTGGAAACACAGCCTAGATGACTTACTCTACCGCATCTTGTAGGTGGTGCACTCTCCTGCAATTTTGCCTTAGCGGTGAGGGTAATAAACATTCAGGTATTGAACGTGGTACAGTTAAGTGACTGCGTTGTCGTGGAGGATGTCCAGTTCCTTCAGTAGTATTGAAGCTGCACACATCCAGGCAAATGGAGTGAGGTCTGTTACACATCTAATGTGTGCCTTAAAGATGATGCAGGCTTCACGGAGACATGAGTTGTGTTAATAATCAAACGAAGTCGACTGACGGACATTTTTTTGTCGTCAACTTCTTTATATGGGCGGTCAGGTTCCATTTCTCCTAAATATTAGCTCTGAGGGCGATTGCACGGAGGACGTCAGTTACAACGAAACCATTGAATGTCATTAGAATATAATTAGATTCACATTTGTCAAAGTTATTATTATTGTATTTGTGTGGACTAATCCGATTCCAATCGCAATTTCATTTCAAATTCCAGTTCCCGTGCTGTAAGGGACAGCAGAGATTTACGAGAATGTTGTCAACTTTGGATAAAATGGAGCTTCGGGGAATGATTGGTCAGGCTGGGATTATTCTCCTTGAAACAAAGTCGTGGGATTTTGGGTAGATACAGGCAGGTGCCGTGCACCAGAGGACATAATCTCAGAATGAGATAGCGCTCAGTTAATTGAGAAATGAAGAGTAATTTCCATGCTCAGAGAATATGTGGCTTTTTTTTGGCAACCGAAGTAGAGGTTAAGTTGTTGGTTATTTTCAAATTGTGTCAGGTACTTAATCAGAAAGATGATGAAGTTTGTCGAGGTAAGTGAGCAGAATGGAGTTGAAGATTATCAGATCAACCATGAGTTCGTTGTATGGTGGGACAGACTCGATGGGATGAATGGCATACGTCCACTTTGTTTAACATTTGGTCTAACGCCAAATTTTATTCATAAATTGAGAATTGTGAGTGGATGCGATGAAATGATAGAAAAGGTTTATCAAACAGATCAGGAACGAAGCTCATAAGGTCATGAAGAAGAAATGTGCAGTGACCTGGGGACAACAAATGACACTCTGCACAGCACAGGTGGCGGTTTACAGACGCTATGATTGCTGAAGAAAATTGGTCGGCCTTGTACAGTTAGCGAGTCAGTCATCACGCTGCATGTAAAAGAATGAAAGGTTCGTTTCATTGGAGCAGTTTGCTGCGGTTCCAATTCCGAGTGTCTGTTTGAAATACTGATCAAATCATTGTGTGGACTGTTAGTTTAAAATAATCATGAATAATCCCATTGGATAAACTTGTGCTCCCGATCACTTGTTAGTTATTTCTCTATCAGTCATTTAAATTAATGGAAGGACAAGATGGAATGAGGGACATAAAGAAAAAAATGTGTACCTTCTCATTACACCAATTTAATTTACAACTGATTAGAACATCTGCTCTCATTCTTTATTTCAATTTTAATGTGGTGATTATCATTCGTGAATTTCCCGTGCAGTGAAGGGCAAGAACAAAATTCTCGATCCAGTGTAAACCAGAGGTGTGAGATGCAAAATAAAAATGCAGTAGTGTTATGTGGAAAGAGCAACCAAAATGTGACTCAACCCGTGAATGTGGAGCACCGTAGTATAATAACCCATAATCTCCCGGTCTCCTCAGCACGTTTTGGAAAGGGGTGACATGTGACCTCATCAAGGTTACATGTGGTGAAATCCGTGGATGAGAAATGTCTAGAGCTAAATTGATTCCACATCATACTGTTTCTGCTTTCACCAGAATTACAATAACAGCAAAATTCAAGAAATAGCCATGCTCGTCGGAATGAACATCTGTCATTGATTCATTCTGAATCAGAACTGTGTCAGAATGAAACAGCAAACAAGAATTTCCCGTCATATTCACACCCACATTTTGCCTTGACTCATAATTTCTTCAGTGACGTTCTCTCTCACGTGAAGAAGTAGCCATGGAGAGGGATATAAAGACGAGGTTGCGGTTCAATAGCCATTCTCATATGGATTAACTGAATTGGGTTAAATCGCAAGAAACGCTGGTTTGATCGTTTCATTTTATTAATTAAACTGAAAGTCACACTGTTCATTGTAATAATTGGAAGTGAATAAGATTTATCTCATTGGAACGATTAATGATATATGCAAATTTGTTCTGATTTATTTCAGCTGAAAGAAAATACTGCTTAGAAAAAGAGACGATTAAAGTCCAAAAGAAAAACCAACAGTTTTGTTGCTCGTGCTTTAGCAGAGTTCAATGATCACTAAATGGATCAAACATCATGGTGATCACATCTTTTAGCCACGTGATTAAAGCAGGAAGTCGATCTCCAAGTAACGGTTCACTTACCGCTCATTATGTAATATCTTTCCTTTACAATAAAAAAAACCACTGAGTTCCATTTGCAATGCTTCAGATGGCATAGTATGCCAAATCTTTCCAAATCCAGGGTATTTGAAACAAAATCTTATTCAGCTGTGCATGTTCACGTAATTTCTAGACTTTTAAAGTCAACCAACTGAGACATTGTTTCCCCGCGGCTTCCAACCGACTACACCCCACCCCTACAACTTTACCTCGCCACAGGCTATTTCTATACTTGTGAAATTTATTCCTTGTATGTCACCAAATGGGCCTTTCCAAATATTTTGAATAACAGATTCTTGGAGTGTCAGCGATTCTGCTCTCATCATTTCTTTGTCCCTCAAAGGTTTGGAAGGTTTGACATTTAAATATTTACTCACTTGAACACAAAAAACACGAGTCACAAAAATACCAGTCACAACTAAAAACAGTCACAAAAAGCATTGGCTCGTTACAATAAGACCCTTATGAAAAATGTTCTACTCAACAGTAATTCGACGACTGTGAACATCTTCATATCGTCCTTGCAAAGAACACTCTTATTATTCCTAAACTTTTATTATCCTAATTTATTTCGACATTTGTATCAGAACTAGGAAGAAAACGAGAAGCAATTCACGAGTATTTGCAGGAGTGAAAGTCAAAATAAATTAATTTTACAGTGTCACCATTCAGTATTTTCTCTGACTAAGCAGATAAAGATGTTTAAAGTGCGAGCTCAAAATGTTTTCACCTACAGTTGTACTAAGTCAAAATTAAGTTACTTTATTGTGCGACACTCCAACTGGAACCCTGATTGGAAAGCGGCTCCGTATGTTGATGTTCGAATCCTCGGTCATTTGTAATAAAGCATGGTTATTGGTTTTAGTGAAATATTTCCTGTGCAATTACTGAAGTCAGATGTAAGAAATCAAGTGCATGTATTGGGTGGAATTGTTCACCAAATATTTACTGTGGTTCTTGTTCTCAGGAACAATAAGATACTTCCTCAGGTTTTTCTCCTGAGCAGTAATTAGATGACCAGGAAGACTTTGTGTGACTGTATGCGCCGTGTCTGTGAGCATTTTTTAAAAATTACATTGAGATATTTTACTAATAACGGAAGGGATTAATAATCGTGTGTTAAAAGTCTTAACTAATGTCATATTTTCTTTATAAAATTACGAGGATTCCTTTGTGCAACAATGATTTGGAGATGCCGGAGTTGGACCGGGGTGGACAAAGTTCAAAATCACACGACACCAGGTTATAGTCCAACAGGTTTGTTTGGAATCACTAGTTTTCAAGGTGCTGCCTCTGTATCGGGTGATCTGATGCACAGACAGCGCCAGGTAAACCAATGCTTCCAAATAAACCTGCTGGACTATAACCAGGTGTTGTGTGATTTTTTTAACTTCGTGAAACAAACTGAAAAACCACATGTGATAAGTGAGATATATGCAAAATCGATTTTCAAAGCATTTCATCTTTACAATCAATTTGACTCGGCCATTGGAAAAATAAGGTAAAAACAATGACTGCAGATGCTGAAAATCAAATACTGGATTAGTGGTGCTGGAAGAGCACAGCAGTTCAGGCAGCATCCAACGAGCAGCGAAATCGACGTTTCGGGAATAAAGGCAGTGAGCCTGAAGCATGGAGAGATAAGCTAGAGGAGGGTGGGGGTGGGGAGAAAGTAGCATAGAGTACAATGGGTGAGTGGGGGAGGAGATGAAGGTGATAGGTCAAAGAGAAGAGGGTGGAGTGGATAGGTGGAAAAGAAGATAGGCAGGTCGGACAAGTCAAGGAGACAGTAAGTGAGCTGGAAGTTTGAAACTAGAATGAGGTGGGGGAAGGGGAAATGAGGAAGCTGTTGAAGTCCACATTGATGCCCTGGGGCTGAAGTGTTCCGAGGCGGAAGATGAGGCGTTCCTCCTCCAGGCGTCTGGTGGTGAGGGAGCGGCGGTGAAGGAGGCCCAGGACCTCCATGTCCTCGGCAGAGTGGGTGGGGGAGTTGAAATGTTGGGCCACGGGGCGGTTTGGTTGATTGGTGCGGGTGTCTCGGAGATGTTCCCTAAAGCGCTCTGCTCGGAGGAAAAATAAACCAAACTCTCAGGCAGTTCATCAATTGAACATTAAGTAGAAATTAAACTTAATAAAAGACATAGCAATAATGAGATGAATTACAACATTGTATTGTATAATAAAGGTAATCTGAAGAACTGAAGGGTAATAGCAAGTGGCATTTGCTTCATTTTACTGAAGAAAAATCGAACTTTTTTTTCATCTTGCTTGGACTAGAAAATAAGGATAAGTACATGTGAGGTGTTCAAATATACAATACTGATGTGCTAAATGCTTATTGAATCTCTTCTGCAGAATTAAGTTCACAGAATAAACAATGTTTGGGCATTCATGATCTGATTGGCATTAAAATCCTGTTGTCCACCATATGCATAATAATTTGATGTAGCAAGGTATTTTGATTTTAAAATCAAATGAATTTCATTTCTTAGATATATTAAATTTTGAAAACTACTAAGTCCTCAAACTTAAAATTTAGAGACAATGCAATGTGATACATCCTTTTATTAATAACCTGCAGATAAAAGATTGCAGATTGTGAGATTATTAGAATGAATCACAGACAGAAGCAGATCCAAAACTGGATTTAAAAACAATGCAAACTCCGCTTAGTTATATTCTAATCACCATTCTAAGCTGCTCTGATGCATCTCTGTTCAAGATGAACTCACACCTCCAACAGTAATTATTGGTGAAATGGCATTAGATATCTCATAATTTATCAGGTTGTGATTACTTTGATTCTCCTAGGAGAGAGACACTAGTAGAGCTCCACAAGTTCCTTTCGTTATCTTCCCACCAAGGAAGGGTGGGATTATAATCGATTGGGATTACTCAAATGCAAACGAACCAGTGTTCATTCCGATAACTGGGCTGGTAATTAATGAGACTGTTTCTGTGTAATCGACTGAGAATGAAATGGCAATTCACAATAATGATGGAACTAATCACATATGCTCTTACTTAAAAATTAAGATTATGATAATTGAGAGAAAGATAAATAGACACATCATGCACTTATTGTAAATTCATAAAAAAATACAACTGCTGTATATGTTTAAAGTGTTTTTTTTCTTATAATAGAAAGATCATTAGAACATTTAGCAGTAGGACGCAATCTGAAGAAAATGTTATTCACAGTGACTATTCAGCTGCAGAGAACTTCCCCTCCTTCCACAAACATATAACTTCCAACAATTCCATATTCACTCTGATTGATAAAGGAAAGAGCAAACAGCTGTAAAATCCTTTTTTCTTGTTTACACAAAATGTCACAAATTTGAAATTTATTTTAGCTTTAAAATATTTAAATCTTACTGTGAACAGAAATACAATAAATCTTGGCGTTGAAGAACAATATAATCAAACCAAATTAAAATACACATTGATATTCACAATAATTGGGGGAGTGAACACTGCAATTTATTTCCACCAGTTGATGTACTGAGCCATAATTCCAACTTCATACTCCATTTGGATAGGCAATGGTTAGATATTAGCAATAACAAAATTATTATTATACTGTCAGTGAACTGAATATTAATGAGAAATCTCACATTGCTATTTGAATGAGCAATGTGTCGAAATAAACAGTAATTATTGGTGAAATGCCATTAGATATCTCATAATTGATCAGGTTGTGATTACGTTTCTTGTAGAAATGAGTAGCATTCAAATATTTCCAATGAGCATTGGGTGGAAAAGCAATGCTTTTTGGTGTAGACCTGAACGGTTTTTTTTAATTGCAGTATCGGCACTAAGAAATAATGGATTAAACTGATGTGCGAATCTCACCTTACTGAATATTTCCAAGCTTTCTAACATGTTTCTAGTTCAATCTTCAGTATAAAAAGGGTAATTTTGGCTCAGCACATCTGTAACTGTAAACATTTCAATACATCACCAAAGTTATTAATCTGACAATTCAGAACAAATATAAAAAAAATACCTCTGTAAATGTCATTGACTATATCTTTTGATTATAGTTAAGTTCATTCTCTACTTACTTTATTCGTATTTCTGACACCAGTGATTAATATTGATTAGATTAAATGTCATATGAGTGAGACATTAGTTTTCTCTCAATGATCTGTGCAGCACAGGAATAGGTCATTTGGCCCATAACGTTGTGCTGAACATAATGCAAAAGACACTCAGCGCTTCGGCCTACCCTTGGTCCATATCCTTCCAAATTATCTAAATGAACAGTAAAGAGCCTTAACGCATCTGCCTCTCCCACCATCGCTGGAAGTTCATTCCAGACACCTACCCCCACTCCCGTGTAAAAAAACAAATTGCCCCTTGAACTGTCTCCCCTAACCTTAAACGCAAGTCACATAGTTTTGACGTTTCAACTCTGGGAAAAACATTCAGAGTGTCAAACCTATCTATGTATCTCATGATTGCATAGACTTACATAAAGTCTTCCCCCAGCCTCTGCCACTCCACAAAAAGGTAGAATGAGTTTTTCTCGCCTCTCCAAATCCAGACAGCATCCGGGTAACTGCTCTCTGTACCTTCTCCAAAGCCTCCATACCCGTCTTGTAATGTGGCAAACAGATATGAATACAATCGTTTAAGTATGCCTTAACCAAAGTCTTATAACATGACTTTGGTTACAACATGACTTCCTGACTCTTGTAACCAGTTCCGTGACCAATAAAGACAAGCATGCCATTTGCCTTCCTTACCACCCTATCTACTTGCATGGTCATTTTCAGGGAGCCATGGTCTTGAACGCCAAGATCACTTTGAACAACAAAGCTGTTCAGGGTCCTGCCATTATGTACTTTTCCTTAGTATTAGATCTACCAAAGTGAAACACCTCACACTTATATGGATTAAACTTCACCTTTAATTTCTCTGCCCATATCTGCAATTTATCTTTTATCCTGCAGTATTCCTTGACAACCTTCTACATTATCCACAACTCCACTGAACTTTGTAATGCCTGCAAACCTATTAACTCACTCAATTCGATTTTAATCCATGTCACTTATATGCATTTTTATCACAAACAGAAAAGTTTCAGTTCAGATCCCTTTGGAAAAAAAGACAGAAAATGAAAGAAATGCAGAATTCTTGAATAAATGCGGTTTTTCAATGACAGAACAATGCTGATGAATAATCTCTGAAGGTCTATTTTTGTTTTTAAATTAACCCAATATTTTAATTCTCAGTTTTCTGATCTTAATGAATACCGAGTAAAAAAAAAGCTTTGAAAATATTGAATCATTTTAAGTGTTGAGTTCTAACATTAATTGTTAGTTTATTGTCATTTCAATTACCACACCATAATGTATTTTAATCTTAGTAATGAGCATCAGGCGATTCACATTTCAGTTTAATCCATTATTTCTGATTGCAAGTATCATAATGAAATATTAACTTTCTTTTCAGGTCAACAGACCTGCAATCCACCAATGGTTTCTCATCCAAAATTCATAATAACTATCTCGTTTTCTTTCATTTGAATTCTCATATTAATGGAAGGAATATTAATCAGCCTTATCAATTAAGAAATGGCTAACTATTTTTCACATAAATATTTCAGTTCTTTCCAACATATTGCACAATTACATTGCAATAAGGGTTTTCTCATCATTCTTAAATTTGCTATCAGCCATTTTAAAACTAATTATTGCAATTAACAAACCGGTAATCATTGTTGAAATCTAATATCTCCAATTTTAGATGAGGAATTACGGCTCAGTACATCAACTGATGCAAAACGTATTGCACTCTACAATCTCTTAATCTTACCAAAAATAGTTTGAAGTGTGGAAGCTTAGTTGGATTGAACTGACTGTGAGCAAAAATGCATTCTGAAGATGGGTCACTGGACCCAAAGCATTAACTCTGATTTCTCTTCACAAATGCTGCCAGATCTGCTGAACTATTTTCCAGCAATTTCTGATTTTGTTTCTGATTTCCAGTAGCCACCGTTTTTTGCATTCTTGTCCTGATTGTTTTTCATTTCAATGCCAACATTTCTGTTTTCTGATTATTACAATAAGAACTAACTGTTTTCATGCTAAATATCATTTCAATTTCATGTATTTCTTCCGTACGCAAAACAGAATTAACAAATGTTTGTTCTCGCAAGGTTTGTGACGGTTTATACCTCAGGTTGAGGTTTAGGGTGTAGGTTTGCTCGCTGAGCTGTAGGTTTGATATCCAGACGTTTCATTACCTGCCTAGGTAACATCATCAGTGGCAACCTCCAAGTGAAGCGAAGCTGTTGTCTCCTGCTTTCTATTTATATCTTTCTCCTTGGTGGGATTGCTGGGTTTTGTGGTGATGTCATTTCGTGTTCGTTTTCTGCGGGGTTGACAGATGGCATCTAGATCTCTGTGCTTGTTTATGGCGTTGTGGTTGGTGTGTCAGGCCTCTAGGAATTCTCTGGCATGTCTTTGCTTAGCCTATCCCAGGATAGATGTGTTGTCCCAGTTGAAATGTGTTTTTTTTACACGGATGAAAAAAAACACCATTTCGACTGGATCAACACATCTATCCTGGGATAGGCTAAGCAAAGACATGCCAGAGATTTCCTAGAGGCCTGGCACTCCAACCACAACGCCATAAGCACACACATGGATCTAGATGCCATCGATCAACCACGCAGAAAACGAACAGGAAATGAAATCACCACAAACCCCAGGAACCCCATCCAGGAGAAAGATATAAATAGAAAGCAGGAGACAACAGCTTCGCTTCACTTGGAGGTCGCCACTGATGATGTTACCTAGCCAGGTAATGAAACGTCTGGATATCAAACCTAAAAATCAGCGAGCAAACCTACACCCGAAATGTTTGTTCTATTACAGTAAAACTTGAATTCTTAGAAATCACAATTTTGTGAAAATGAGGGAAGTTGTCTTTCGCTGAGTAGTCACATTGAATGACTAATTCTTTATTTCCAATTCATATGCATTACAAAGCAGTTTAATTTTAATTTCTGTATATGAATAATTGTTTCAAACATATCGAATTATTTGACTATCGTGACATTTTTATTTCATTGAGATCAATGTCGCTTCGGTCCATCAGTATTAGAAATTACTAATTATTTTAATTGGTCCATTACACACTGAACTGTCTAATACAATCCTAGTCCAATTATCACAATAAATATCTGAGCAGTTTTCCATTGAGTAACCATAGTAAGTATATGATTATAGTCCTGCCCATCCTGCATGGGAACATTATTGAGCGCTCTGGTAATGTCTGTACTAATACACCAGGAGGCATGGGTTGAATTCCCACCTTCAACAGAGATGTGTCAAAGCACCTCTGTGAGTTGGTTAGAACATATCTAGGTGTCTATTGAATTGCTTTTCAATCCAACATTTCCTCAACTTGTATCTGTTGTTCATTGCTATGACCACAATGTCTGCACTTTATTGGCTTTAGGTCACTGATTAAAATATAAAGGGGATTATGCTGCTTCTAAATACCTATCAACTTTGCAGTATTAAAGATTCTACAGTGTAAATAATATTTAAATTGAGAGGGGAAAGATCGAAGAGGGATCTGACGGGCAATTTTATTCGTACAATATGTTTGGCACATATGGGATGAGCTGTGAGAGGAAGGGGCAGCGGCTGGTACAATTACAACATGTAAACGACTTTTGGACAGTTACATGGATAGAAAACATCCAGAGGGGTATGGAACAAACACAGGAAAATGGGACGAGTTTAGTTTAGGAAACCTGGCCAGCATGCCAAGTTGGGCTGAATGGGCTGTTTCTGTGCTGTGCCAATCTACCATTCTACAATTCAAAGTTGACTGTGATTGGTAAAGGAGAGAACGAGCGTGTGTTAATTCTGTTTTGTGTCCAGAAATAAAGTGGAATGAATTTTAATTTTGTCATGTAAAATAGTTCACTCTTATTGTGATTAAAAACACAATGAATATGAACATTGAAGTGAAATATAATTAAATCAATTCAACTATGTTTCCATGGTTAAAGCAGAAATTGATCTTTACAATGATTGTGAGATTGTACACTGCAATATCTTCACAACAGTTCTTGCACTGAGCCATTATTGCACATTTATACCCCTGACTGAACTGAACAATTATTAGAAATTAGAATTTTGAAAATCTATCTACGCACTTAGAAGAAGGAGCAATTTAATTTTGCAATGTGACTGTGCAATGTGTAGACATGAACAAGAATTATTGCAGTGAAATGTAATTGCAGTTCCCTGAATTTCTACGGCTGAGATTAATGCGATCATTCAAATCAGTAAAAGTCAGATACTTTCAAAATATGTTGGATGCAAAATCACTGGTTCCATTGTGGGATAGTTGACCTGAAAACAACAATATTGTTACAGTGGATTAAATTAAACAATACATTAAATTAAAATGTAGATCACGTTAGAAACACAAACAAATTATTCTGCAATTATTATAAGGCTAATGAATTCAAAATAAATGCTGTAATCTGAACAAATAAATCAATTCAATATTTTAAAAACACTTTGCTCTGATGTTGATTAGACGTTCATTATGCTCAGTAAACTGAAAACTGAAATATAGTCGCGAGATTGATGGACTGGGAACAATAAATGAGCCATTCAGTTATTATTGAAAATAATTTATTTTTGATGAAAAATGCAGACAATACAATTCAAAAGTTATTGTGTTTGTTGAACTAAACAAGTGATGTAGGTAACTTCATTTCTCGCAAAAAATACAGTAATGCATTTCATTCAATTCAATTAATTGTAGAAACATGTATTTTTAATTTATGTGATTTTATCCTGATCAATGTTGAAACATTAGTACCTGAATTTGGAAGAAAATTATTGGTAAAGAAAGTGAATATCTGAGTGACCACAAGATACAGTCAATGACATTTGATAGAAAATCAATTTGCATGATTGTGATTATTAAACATTAATAAGTAATGTTGTAATAAACATTAAAACAAAATCAACAGTTCCAAAGCAGCTGTTTGTTGTAACAAATTGAACATAAAAACACTTCTGCAGGGCACATGATCTGAAAAAGCAAAAAATCTCTTGACGTGATATTTCAGCTAAAAGATACTTTCCTTTTTTTAAAAAAAAAAGGGTACAACTTTCAAGAATTCAAAAGTTATTGTGTTTGTTGACCCGAAGAAGAGATGTAGGTAACTTCATTTCTCACAAAAGAAAGTGGAATGGGAACTTTAAAATTTTTTTTAGCAAGAAACACAATGTAGCTTTTAGTGTAATCATTTAAATTAAAATGCATGTTCGTATGGAATTGAAATATAATCAAAGCAAATGAAACAGGATTAAAATAAACATCAACACGAATTCCATTATTGAACTAAAAATCAACTAGCATTGCACTATTACAATAAAAATCAGCATTTGCTATGATTGCAAAACTGTACAGTGCAATGTGTTTACACAAGTCATTGTATGGAAACATGATACTACACTTTGGGATGAATGTACTGGATTGAACTATTATTAAATATTGGATATAAGCAACAATTAGTCTGAAAAACAGTTAATGTCAAACATTAAATTGGTGAGAAATCTGATTTTACTGTGCAACTGTGTAAAGTGTAGACATGAACAGTAATTATTAGAGTAGAATAGCAATCTGACATGACTTAAGGTTTCATATTAATTCCATGATTACTTTGTGTTTTCACATCAAGAAGAGATAACATATTTACTATGAATGCTTGGTTGTTTCATTGGTTGGTTTGTGGATGTTTTAACCTGGATAGAATGACTACATTTTTCATTGTAAGAAATAACATATTAAACTAAAATGGGAATCTCACGATGCTTGTCACAAAGATTTAACTGAATTACCGTCTGGTTAATGGAGTGACAATGAATTTACAATTAATTTTAGTACTCTGGCAAATTAAATGATTCGATATTTTAAAATTATTTTGCTCTAATGTTGATTAGACTTTTTATTGAGATCAGAGACATGAAGATTAAATTGCTTTTTTGGTAGATTGACAAAAAACATATTAGACATTCAGTGATTATTAATTATCATTGTTTTGTCATTCATAATTCTCAGTTATTCAAGAATTTCTTGCTTTACATTTCTTCCCAAAAAGAATAATTTCATGGAATTTTTCATATCATCAATATTTACAAATTTGAGTCAGAGTTGGGAAGAGAATAAATAGATAAGGAATGTGGGTATCACAGCAAAAAATAGGCAACAGTATTTGTCGCACAATTATTTTCAAAATTTCTCTGAAAAAATGTATAATCGGTTATGCGCAAATGCTTGCAGCTACAAATACAGTGAGCCATAATTACACTTTTGCTGTGATGAATAGTCGAGAAACCTATCACAAACATTAGTAATATTCAGGAATTTCTTCATCTCAATAAATGTCAGTATTAGCTTGCTCATCTATTAATGATGAAGGGTGATTATTGGTCAGAGAAAGATGTGTGTAAATTATAAGAAGGTGCCTATTGCATATCTTTGGATGGGGTGTTATGGTGATGTTTGTTGTGGTTATTCATCCTGGGAAAAATAAGATTATTACAAAGAGATATTCAGTGAACAGTGATTAGGTGACCTTGAAGACCATCGTTTGGTTTTATGTGCAGTGATTAAGAGTAATTTGATTTCAGTAGCATTGGGCTATTTTGCATGATTTGGCAAATGATTAATAATCTTGTGACAAAATTTTGAGGATGATCATGAGCTGTATTCGATCCATCCAGTGGGTTGGTACAAACATCCTTCACTGTTTTCCTTCCCATGAGAGGCGTGCTATGCTCAGGAACTGGCTGGAAGCCAAGATGCCAGAAAATCTGGTTCAACCTCTCGAATACACAACTCTCAGGCTGGTTGTCACTGGATCCCCGGAACTTTTGTGACCTCTTTTCTGGAGCTGAATGATGCTGGCTCTGTTTGATTTCATTTGAGCAGGTTTCTTTTCGATCAGATTTCTGTGGCTGTCGGTGAATTTCAAACATTCAATTTCGGGCCACAGGTCACTTGACCTCAGTCAATAATTAAAATAGAGTTCACTTATTGTGACAGCGATGTGATAATTAACGGTGGCGTTTTAACAAATGAAATGATTAAACATTTTCCAGCAGTTTACACAGACATTAATTAGATATTCATTAAGATATGTAAACTGAGAAGTATAATCTAGTTGCAGGATTACTGAATTGTAAGAAAGATTTAGTTACTGTGTTTTCTAGAAGGAATTGTTTAATCATTCAAATAGGTCAGCTCTTCCTGAATTCTACGTACCTTTATTTGTAGCGAACACTCATCTAGGACTCATTTGATTTGTCTTTTAAACTGTGTTTCAAGATTTCAACGGGACATTGACATTGATCTGAGCTGAGAAGTAGGAGATTGAGTTCAACCTGGAAAAGTGTGAAGAGATTCATTTTAGAATTTTGAATTTGAATGCAGACTATTGAATGAAATGTAGGATTTTTGGCAGTGTGGAGGAACAGAGGGATCTTGGAGTCCATGTCCATAGATCCCTCATAGAGGAGGTTTACCAGGATCCTGCCTGAAGTAGAGGGCACGTCTTATGATGAAAGGTTGAAGGAGCGAGGGCTTTTCTCATTGGAGCAAAGAACGATGAGAGGCAACTTGACAGACAGGCTTAGATAGAGTGATGAGAGGCTTAGATCGAGTGAACAACCAGAGACTCTTTTTACCAGGTGGAAATGACTATCATAAGAGGGCATAATTTCAAGGTGAATGGAGGCATGCTTAGTGGAAATGTCAGAGGTAGGTTCCTATTACAGAGTGATGAGTGTGCGGAATGTACTCCCAGCAGTGGTAGTAGAGTCAGATACAGTAAGTGTATCTAAGTAACTCATGGCTACGTAAATGAATGATAGCAAAATGAAGAGAATATAGGTTAGTTTGATCTTAGAAGAGGATAAAAGGTTAGCACATGGACCAAATGTCCTGTACTGTGTTGTACTGTTCGATGTTCTATGTACTGAACTGAACAGTTATTACATATTAGCAACAAATAGATTTTCAAAGCTCTATTAGCGAACATTAGAATAATGATAAATCTCACCTTGCTATTTCACTGAGCTATGTGTGGACATAAACAGGAATTATTGCAGGGAAAAGTAATTAAGGTTTTCAAAAATAATAAATTTGAAGTTACCGAGGTCATTCAAATGGCGGCCTTTGTGGGGAGCCGCAGAAAATGGGGGAGATACTAAATGAGTATTTTGCATCAGTATTTAACGTGGAAAAGGATATGGAAGGGATATAGACTGTCGGGAAATAGATGGTGATATCTTGCACAATGTCCAGATAACAGAGAAGGAAACCCTGGATGTCTTGAAATGGGTAAAGGTGGATAAATCCCCAGGACCTGATCAGGTATACCAGAACTCTGCGGGAAACTAGAGAAGTGATTGTTGGGCCTCTTGCTGAGATATTTGTATCATCGATAGTCACAGGTGAGGCGCCGGAAGACTGGACTTTGGCTAATGTGGTGCCAACGTTAGGGCAAGAAGGGCAGTAAGGACAAGCCAGGGAACAATAAACCAGTGAGCCTGACCTTGGTGGTGGGCAAGTTGTTGGAGCAAATCCTGAGAGACCAGACGTACATGTGTTTGGAAAGCCAAGCACTGATTATGGATAGTCATCATGGCTTTGTGCGTGGGAAATCATATCTCACAAACTTGCTTGAGTTTTTTGAGGAAGTAACAAAGAGGTTTGATTTTGGCAGAGCAGTAGATGCGATTTATATGGACTTCAGTAAGGCGTTCTTCCCATAGGAAACTAATTAGTAAGGTTAGATCTCACGGAATATGGGGAGAACTAGCCATTTGGATACAGAACTGGCTCAAAGGTAGAAGACAGAGGGTGGTGGTGGAGGGTTGTTTTTCAGACTGGATGTCTGTGACCAGTGGAGTGCCACAAGGATCGGTGATGGTTCCTCTACATTTTGACATTTATATAAATGACTTGGATGCGAGCATAAGAGGTATAGTTAGTAAGTTTGCAGATGACACCAAAATTGGAGGTGCACTGGAGAGCCAAGAGGGCTACCTCACATTACAACAGGATCTGGACCAGATGGACCAATGGGCTGAGAAGTAGCAGATGGAGTTTAATTCAGTTAAATGCGAGGTGCTGCATTTTGGGAAAACAAATCTTAGCAGGACTTATACACTTAGTGGTAAGGTCCTTGGGAGTGTTGCTGAACAAAGAGACCTTGGAGTGCAGGTTCATAGCTCCTTGAAAGTGAAGTCGCAGGTAGATAGGATAGTGAAGGCGGCGTTTGGTATGCTTTCCTTTATTGGTCAGAGTATTGAGTACAGAAGTCAGAAGGTCATGTTTTGGGCTGTACAGGACAGTGGTTAGGCCACTGTTGGAATATTTCGTGCAATTCTGGCCTCCTACCTACCGGTAAGAAGTTGTGAAACTTGAAAGGGTTCAGAAAAGATTTACAAGGATGTTGCCGGGGTTGGAGGATTTGAACTACAGGGAGAGGATGAACAGTCTGGGGCTGTTTTCCCTGGAGCATTGGAGGCTGAGGCGTGAGCATATAGAGATTTACAAAATTTTGAGGGGCATGGATAGGGTAAATAGGCAAAGTCTTTTCTCTGGGGTCGGGGAGTCTAGAACTAAAGATGGTAGGTTTAGGTTGAGATGGGAAGATATAAAAGAGACCTACAGGGCAACTTTTTCACACAGAGGGTCGTAAGTGTATAGAATGAGCTGCCAGAGGAAGTGGTGAAGGCTGGTACAATTGCAACATTTAAGAGGAATTTGGATTGGTATATGAATAGGAAGAGTTTGGAGGGATATGGTGGGATTAGATTGTGTTGGGAAATGTGGTCGGCATGGATGGGTTGGAGTGAAGGGTCTGTTTCCATGTTGTATGCCTCTATGACTCGATGACTCTTAATGAGAAAAAAGTCAGATTTTTACAACGAGTGTTGTATCAGAAATCATTGATTCTATTGTATGTGTTATGATCTGAAAGAAAATGGATTTTTATATTCCTGTATTAGTACAAGGGAACACTAGATTATTTTCAAATCTGAAATTCACTGTAATTGTTAGCCAGAATAAGTTAAAGCTTTGTGTAATTATTGTAATGCTGATGACTTAATAATTGTTGTTAGAATTCTGAAAAAAGAAAAGGTTATACTATTTGTCCTAAGAGTCAATAAATTAAATTGATATATGAACCACAATATACCTGTTAGCAAAACTAATTTAAATTATTATGCAATTATTGTCAAGGCAATGACTTGGGAGTGTCCGGGTGACACAGTAAAAATTCATCCCGAGGAAAAAGCAGCATGGATCAGGGAGGGTGAGGCAACCATGGCTGACTCGGGAAGTCAGGGAAAGCATACAAGCAACATATCACATGGCAAAGGGCAGTGGGATGTCAGTGAAATGGGAAGCCAAAAAAGAACAATGGAGAACAATGAAGAAAAAACATAAGGAGAAAGAAGATTAAGCATGAGAGAAAGCGAGTGTGTAATATTAAAAACATGATTGCCGGAGTTTCTTTAGTTACATAAAGTTCAAAAGAGAGGCGAAAATGGACATTGTGCTGCTGGAAATTGAGGCTGGAAGAATAGAATTGGGGAACAAAGAAATGGATAAGGAACTAAATAAGTACTTTGCATCAGTCTTCATGATGGAAGACACAAATACTATCCCAAAACTTCAGGGACAGTCGGGGGGGCGGGGGTGGGGGTGGGGCGTGTGGCGGTGGAACAGAGATGAGTGTGGAATATAAATCACGAACAGATCAGGCTTGGTCTTATTGAATGGTGGAGCAGGCTCGAGGGGTCTAATGGTCACCTTCTTCTTCTTTCTCACATGATCCCAGGACTGAGAGCTTTGTTTAAAATTCATTCACTAGATGTAGGTGCCACTGGCTAGGGCAAAATGTATTACCCAGAGAGCATTTAAGATTCACCAAGGAGAAAATGCTAAAAAAATTGAAAAATTTGAAAATAGATCTATTACCTGGAGAGATGGACCACGCCCCAGAAGGTGATAGCTGAAGGGATAGTGGAGGCTTTAATTGTGAGCTTTCTGGTATCACTGGAGTCAGGGACTGTCCCAGAGGACAGGAACATTGTTAATATATCCCCCAACCACAAGAAGGGAGTAAGGAAAAAGAAGGGAAATAACTGGCTATTAATCCTGGCCTCAGTCATTGGTAAATTGTTGGTACTATTTTGTCAGTAATATTTAACGAACTGGCTATTTCAATTATAATGCAATCTCTACAAAAAGACCAAATTTTTTTTGGCGACAACAAATTTTCAAACAACTTCTCTCAATCTATCTCTCCTTCCTTTTCATTCGACAACGTAGGGAGGCATGGAAACACTACAGTGAGGTAAGCTATACGTAATACAGTGAGACAGGAAAGCTAGTATGGCTCATGTTGATTCTTGAAACCCACACAGTGAAGCAACACATTCACTGCATAATAAACATAAGACAATATTTCAACCCCACTCATACCGGCATGACAGAAATAAAATGTGGGTCAGTTGGACAGGCTGGTTTTGTTTCAGTTGGAGTGAGGGGTGACATGACTGAAGTATATAAGATCCTGAATGGTTTGATAAGGTGGATGTGGAAAGGATATTTCCTCTTGTGGGTCATTCCTGAACTAGAGGGAACTGCTTTAAAATTGGCTTCACCCTTTCAGGACATAGATAATGAAATTTGGTTCCTCTCAGAAGGCTGTGCAACTTTGGAACTCTCTGCCCCAGAAGATGGATTCACTGAGTATTTTTAAGACACCGGTTGATAGATTTGTGTTAAGGTGCATTGGGGCAAGATGGAATAAAAATCACGAACAGATCAGGCTTGGTCTTCTTGAATGGTGGAGCTGGCTCGAGGGGCATAATGGTCACCTTCTGCTTCTTTCTCACATGATCCCAGGACTGAGAGCTTTGTTTAAAGTTCATTCACTAGGTATAGGCGCCACTGGCTAGGGCAACATTTATTACCCAGAGAGCAGTTAAGAGTCAACAATATTGCTGTGGATCAGGAGTCACATGTAGGCCAGTCCAGGTAAGGATGGCAGATTCCTTCCCTGAAGGACATCAGTGACACAGATGGGTTTCTCCTGACAATCAATAATAGTTTCATGGTCATCAACAGACCCATAATTTTAGATGATTATTAAATTCAAGGTCCACATTTGCTATAATGCGATTTGAATCAGGGTATTCGCTGGGTCTCTGGATTAACAGTTCAGCAATGATAACACGAGGCTGTTACCGAGCTACAAAGGGACAGTTTTACGGGTGGAAACCAAAACCTTGATCAAACTGGATTAAATAAAGGAGTGCTGGTAGAATGGAGGAGAGTTGAAGGGATTGGGGGAAGAGAATTACCAAGTTTAGGTTCAAAGCAGCTGAAACTAAAGCCACCAACAGGGAGGAGATGAAAACAAAAAACTCTCATGCAGCTGGAATTGGATAAGTGCAGCTACCTCAGGGAGGTGTGGAACTACACTGGGAGGACAGGGTGAAGGCATGGGTAGGTTTAAAAGCAGTGAACCAAATTTTGAAATCATATTTCTGAACATAATGTCGATGAGGTTAAAATGGAGGTAGATGTCTTACGTGACTTGCTATAAGGATACAGACAGTAGAATCTGAGGTGATCATGAGTATATGGAGGTGAATGTGGGAGACAAGCTGGGACTGTATTGGAGTAGTCACTGTGAGAGGGAACAAATGCTGGATGCAGGGTTTCAGCAGCTGATGGACTGACACTGAGGTGAGCCATCAGAAACTGAGCAAGTGACCACCATCTAATAGGACAGAGAAACTGATCCATCAGCCTGAAACTGACTGACCACGTGGCTGTCAGTGACTCCAACACAAGTGAATGGAAACATTGCTCAGAGCCTGTTTCTGTAACATTCAACACAACCAGGAAATGGAAAGTGAATAATTAGCTGAAAACAAGGCGACTGCTCTGTTAGAGTCAAAATCATTCAATGTTCAGTTATTGAATATTACTGACTCTCAGAATATTCTAACCTGCAGAATCACAGTAAAAGGGGAAAGTAAACAACTTTCTTGGCAAAGACAGAATGAACCAACTACTTGTATAAAACTAGCTCAAAACAAAGGTGCTGAATCCTCCACAAACTGACAAACACAGGTATATGACAAACACACCATCAGTTTGTAGATAGATAATGAAATTCTTCAGAAAAACACTTCCCTGCTTATGGTGTGTGGTAGAAATCATTCTCAGTGAGAACTGCCACTTATTTCCTTTGAAAAGAGTCTCTGTTTCCCTTCAGAAAAGCAGGTGTGTCCCGCACTTACAGATTGACTTACAGACAAAGGAAACCTGATCTGAGACTCGCAGGTTAATTAAGCTATTAGTGACAGTCCATTGCACACAACAGGAGTTTAGACCACAACAGATTCTAGGGAAACCAACAATGAAATGAAAAAGGTGAATTAGTCTTAATAATCATGCAGCCTCTCTCGATCAAATAATTCTAGTCAACTTCCAAACATTTTAAAACTATTAATACCAATGCATACATATTTATTTCCTTTCCTAAGTTTCCTCCAAAAAATATATCTGACTATTCTCTTCAAAATATATTTTAAATGGTCAATTCATAATCACAATTCATTTCCAATTATTCTTAGAGCAAAACAACTTGCAAACTAAAATAGTTTTCATGTCAATAATGACACTGGAAACTTTGTTATGTAGTTTAACCATATTTCCAAATATTGTTTTGGTTCATTATTGCAGTGAAGCTAAAATTAAAGTCTATTTATTTTCTCTGATATCCTTCCATTACTTTATTCCCTAATAACAATGCCCACGGTGTAATGGGTGACAAGCATTAAAATAAAATTGAATTTTCAATGCAAGAACTGGTACAAATAATCACATATTATTCAGTTCATTCATTGTCGTTGATTATCAGAGTTATATTCATTGTATGATCATGTTAAATTCACTTAAATAATCACAGTACAATTCTCACCTCTATAGATATGTCAAAGTGAATGTCAAATTATTAATATTCCAAGTCAAACCAAATTTACATTTTGCTCTGTTTTATTCCAGGAATGACAGGATGTGTTACATTATTATGGGAAACAGGAACAAGTGAAGGTGGTGGCTCTCAGACGTGAGGCCTTAAAGCCAAAGGGCCAGGTGGTAGTTACAGTGGGGGAGGTACCTAGTGCCCCGCTCTCCTCAGAAGGCAGAGAGGATGGTGACACTGACTGGAACGGGTTAGATGGTGAAGCAGCCACGTATGGACAGAGGGACGGCAATGGGTGGGATGACCCACCGCCCTATAAGACCCAGAAGGCCCTGTCTATGGCTCCAATGTGCATCAAAGCTCAAACTTGGACAGACAGTAGGGAGTAACAAGGGGAACTGACAGAAACGAAACCTGAACCGTTTATCCAGCTGAACGACAGATGTTGGTGAATGAACACCCAGCCTGATAGAGAATTGGTAATAATGGGCCTTATTGGGACAATATGGATGAATTAGTAGAGATACACAGTCTCACCGAAAATGATGTACGGACCCTCCCTCGGCCCAAGATGCCCTGACGTGTACAGCAGAATCTGTCCCTGCAATAAGAGGGTGAGGGTGAGAGTCGGTTCCCCCAATGCACAGCCGATCAGTGGCTCCAGGCATTTACAGATATTACAGGGACACACTGGGGAGGGGACAGGCTGAATGGGCTAAAATAACTTTGGTGACTCAGAGACAAAAGGGTGATATCGAGGATCATACAGAAAGGAAGCCTGATGTATGTAAGGACCACGGGGGATTACCAAACCCCAACCTGCGATGATGAAATCGGTTTGATGTATTTAAAAGATGACATGGGACCCTATTTAACTGTAATTATAAACATGGGACTCTCAGTGGGAGATAATTCTAACCACATTCTGAATTGGGCCATGAGAGCTGAGGCAAACGGAGAAACACAGGGGAATAGCTGCAGTACAGGGAGGGTAATCAGACCCACAATGTTACAAGGGAAGCAGGAAAGGGCACATAGACAAGGAACGTAGGCAAAGAGTGGGAGATAGGTGTTCATATTGTGAGTGGCCTGTGTTCATGTAGGTATATGCATAGCCCATGAATATTCATTGATGCGCTGTTAAGGGGCCAACACTTTCATGATTCTAACACCGGAGCACCTTTGCCTTTTATGCCTCACCCTACAACTCAAATCCTCCAACCCGAACAACATCCTTGTAAGTCTTTTTTGAAACCTTTCAAGTTTCACAGCACCCTTCTGATAGGAGGCAGGCCAGAATTGCACACAATACTCCAAAAGTGGCCTCACGAATGTCCTGTACAGCAACATGACCTCCCACATCCTATATTCAATGCTCAAACGTATAAAGGAAAATATACTGAACACCTTCTTCATCATCCTATCTGCCTGCAACTTGACTTGCAAGGACTATGAACCTGCAGTCCAAGGTCTCTTTGTTCCATAAACATCTCCAGGGCCTTGTCATTCAGTGTACAAGTCCTGCCCTGATTTGCTTTTCCAAAATGCAGCACATCACATTTACCTAAATTAAACCCCATCTGATCAATATCTTATTGTAATCTGAGGTAACCTTCTTCATTATCCACACCCCTCCAATTTTGTATGACCTGTAAACTCATTTACGATACCAAATTATTTAAATGAATGACGAAAAAAATCCAGAAATAAACATCCATTTCTCTGAGTTTGAACGTGCTCTGTGTAAATCCTGCCCAATGACTCTGTACCAGAGAAAGGCTGCACATGCGCCTGGCTGCACCTTGCCCCCTACAAAGCTGGTGGCTCCACATGTGTCCAGAGAATTCTTGCCCCGAATAAAGATGGCGGCGCGCACTCATGCCTGCAGCCACACTGAGGCAATTCCCCGTTTACTGAAAACACGAGACTGGGACGTTCAAATTTGTGTTTTCCGACGTGCACATTTTGTTTGTAAAACCTCTCCGCTCATACAGAATCTCTCTCACCTCCTGCGGTTCCACAGACAGCCTTGATGATTTTTGCGGGTACCTATTCTCTGCCTGGTTACTCGTTTGTCCTTAGTGTATTTGTACAATCACTCTGGATTCTCCTTAAGCCTATTTCCTAAAGCTATCTCATGTCCCCTTTTTGCCCTCCTGGTTTACCTCGAGTATACTCCTACTGCCCCTATACTCCTCTAGGGATTCACACAAACACAGCTCTCTGTACCTGCCATATGCCTCCTTCATTTTCTTGACCAGGCCCACAATATCTTTCGTCAGGCAGCATTCTTTACACCTACCAGCCTTGACCTTAACAGGAACATACTGTCTGTGTACTCTCATTGTCGCAGGCCTATGGAGGCAATGGCAGATGAGGATACAGAAGCAATCATTCTCAGTAAAGAGGAAATGATGGGAAAGATAACAGCCTAAAGGTAGATGGGTATCTAGGCTCTGATGGAGTGCATCCCAGGGACTAAAGGAGATTGGGGGGGGGGGGGGGGAGTAACAAATAGACCTCGTGATAATTTACTACCATTTGTTGGATTCTGGGATGGTTTTGACAGACTGGAAGCTGCAAATGTGGTGTTACTATTTTTCAAAAAGGACCCGTTAGCTTAACTTCTGTAGTGGGGAAAATGCTTGAATCTCTCAAGGAAGTAGTGGTGAGATATCTGGGTAGAAATTGTCTCATTGAGCAGACACAGCATGGATTCATGAAAGGCAGGTCACGTTTAACGCATTTAATGGAATTATTTGAGGATACGACGAGTACGTTGGACAAGGTGGACTCTGTGGATGTGGTGTACATGGATTTCCAGAAGGTATCCGATACGTTGCCAACAAAAGGCTGCTGAATAAGGTAAAAATGCATGGCATTGTGGGTAATGTATTATCATTGATACTGGATCGGTTAACCAACAAAAAATAAAGAATGGGAATAAACGGGTGTTTGGATTAATGTTGGCACGACAACTGTTTGCAATTTACACAAATGTTTTGGAGTTGAGGACCAAGTGTACGGTGTCAGAGTTCATATTTGATACAAAGATGAGGTAGAGCAATGTCTGCAGAGGCCACTGTCAGTCTGCACAGGAATACAGATCAGTTCAGTGAGTGGGTAAGGATCTGGCAGATGGAGTTCAATGTTGGGATATGTGAGGTCATCCATTTTGGTCAGACTAACAGCAAACTGATGATGAAATGGTGAAAACGTGCACCATGCTGCTGTACAGAGGGAGCTGGGTGTCCTTGTGCTTGAATCACAGGAAGTTGGTTTGCAGGTGCAGCAGGTAATTAAGGCAGTGAAGGGAATATTGTCCTTCATTGCTAGAGGGATGGTTATGCTGCAGCTGTACAGGGTGCTGGGGAGGCCACACCTGGAGTACTGTGTACAGGTTTGGTCTCCTTACTTCAGGAAGGATGTACTGACACTGGAGGGAGTAAAGAGGAGGTTCACTAGTTTGAGTTGGGAGTTGAGGGTTGGTGTATGTGGAGAGATTGAGAAAACTGGTTCTATAATCATTGTAATTTAGAAGAATGGGAGGTTGGAGAGGAAACAATAAAATTATGAAGGGAGTAGATAAAACAGAATCAGGGAGGCTATTTCCACTGGGGGCGGGTCAAACTACAGAGCATTAACTCAAAATAAGGGAGAACAGATTTAGGACTGAGTTCAGGAGGAGCTTCTTCAGCTAAAAGGTTGTGCATCTGTGGAATTCCCTGCCGAGTGCATCATTTGACGTTATCAACTTGAATGCCTTTAAGGCAAAATGTAGATTTGTGAACAGGAAAGGAATGAAGGGTTATGGCGAGAGAGCAGGAATGTGGAGCTGAGGCCATGAAAAGATCAGCCCTGATCTTATTGAATGGTAGAGCAGGCTTGAGGGGCTAGATGAAAGTTCTTGCCTTGTGCCATCAAAATTGGCCTTTGTCCAATTCAGAACCTTAACTTTTAGATCTGGTATATTATTTTCTGTAACTATTTTAAAACTAGTAGAATTATCAGAGACTCCCAACAGTGTGGAAGCAGGTCATTCAGCCCATCACATTGATACTGACCTCGAGAGCCTCCTCCTAACCTCCCCCTATAACATTGCATTTCCCAGGGCCAGCCAACCTACACATCCCTGAACACTGTGGGCAATTCAACCTGGACAATCCACCCAACCTGTACATCCCTGAACACTGTGGGCAATTCAGCCCGGATAATCAACCCAACCTGCACATCTTTGGACCGTGGGAGAAAACCAGAGCACCCGGACGAAATCCTTGCAGGAAATCCCAATAAGGTGATCATCCCTTTCTTATTTCCCAGTTCCACCTAAATAACTTCACTGGGCGTACTCCCAGGAATATCTTCCCTAAGCAAAAACATAATACTATCCCGAATCAAAAATGCCACTCCCCCTCCTCTCTTGTCCCCCTTTCTATTCTTCCTATAGTATCTATACCCTGGAACATTAAGTTGCCAGTCCTATCCATCCCTGAGTGATGCCTCTGTAATTGCTAAAATATCCCAGTGCCATGTTCAAAACCATACCCTGAGCTCATCTGCCTTCCCTTTCAGGCCTCTTCTATTGAAGTAAATGCAGTGCAACTGCTCAGTCCGACTTCATTCTGTGCCTTGCCCTTGCCAGCCTTGACTATTTGACTTCTGAACTGTACCAGCCTCAGACATATCTCTTTCCTCACTACCTTCTTGGGTTTACACCCACTCCCTCACTGGTTTAATGCCTCCCGAGTTTCACCAGCAAGTCTCCCTGCCTAGATATTAGACACCTTCCAATTCAGGTACAATCCATCCTTCTTATGCAGGTCAACTCTACTCCGGAGGAGGTCACAATGATCCAAAAAACGTGAATCCTTTTCCCCTGCACCAGCTCCTTAGCCACTCATTGAGCACCTCCTCCTCCTCCTCTGTAATATGGACATTTTTCAAGATGTCACCATTTATTTCCCCACATTCTATATCTCCCATGTACTTCTTCACAGTAAACACTGATGCAAAATACTTGTTTCCCATCTCGCCCATCACCTGCAGCTCCACACAATGGCTGTCTTGCTGATCTTTGAGGGTCTCTATTTTCTCCCTAGTTAGCCTTTTGTTCCTCATGTATTTACAAAAGCCCTTTGGATTATCCTTAACCTTATTTGCCAAAGCTATCTCACGCCCCCTTTTTGCCTCCTGATTCCCCTCTTAATTTTACTCCTACTGCCTTTATACTCAAATTTTTTTGGATTGGAATAAATGCAAAATATTACATCCTGACAAAACAAACGAGGGTAGGACTTACACTCAATAAAAGTAGGGCCTTGAGTAGTGATATGGGAACAAAGAGACCGAGGGCTTCAGATCTTTGAAGTGTGTGTTACATGTAGACAGGGTGGTTAAGAAGGTGCTTAGCACACTTACCTTCATTGCTCAGACCTTTGAGTACAGGAGTTGGGACGTTATGTTGAGGATGTACAGGACGTTGGGGAGGCCTCTTCTGGACTACTCTGTCCAGTTCTGGTTGTGCTGTTATAGGAAGGATATTATTAAATTGGAGCAGGTTCAGAAGAGATTTACCAGCAGGTTGCCATGAATGGAGGGATTGTGTTCTAAGGAGAGGCTGGATATGCTGGGAATTTTTTTCACTGGCATGCACAAGGTTGAGGGGTGACCTTATTAGAGGTTTACAAAATCAGAAAGAGTGTAGATAAGGTGAAGAGCTGGGGGAGAGGGAGATTCAAAACTCGGGTGCATTCATTTTGAGAAGAAGTTAAAAAGATTTGAGAAAAGACATTAGGGTTTTTAAAAAAAAAATTATATGTGTGAAATGAACTTCCAGAGGAAGTGGTAGCTGTGAATACAATTACAATATTTAAAAGACATTCAGATAAGTACATAACTAGGAAATATTGGGATGGATGTGGACCAAGCGGAGGCAGGTACAATTAGGTCAGTTTGGAATTATGGTCGGCATGGACTGGTTGGAGCACAGGGCCTGTTTCCTTGCTGTATAACATTAGGACTCTAATCCTCACTAACTCTAAATTCCTCCATCCTCAACTCTCCCGATCACTGTCACCTCATCCAGCCTCACAATTCTTCCTTATTTATATAATTCCTCACCAGCCACAGAACGCTCCCTATCTCATGTCCTCCAGTTTCTCAGATCTCTGCGGTATGTGCCTTTCTTTAGTTCCAGCCTTGAGGATGCCCTCATTCACTCCGATTGGTTGGAGGACAAACTGGTACGACCGGGTCCTCTGGTACTGCCCTCTGCCCCCTATTGGCCTGCGCTGACATCAATCATCGGGGCCCATTGTGAGGTGAGTGGTGGGATCCTCCCTCTCTCTGCCCTGGGATGAGCTTCAACATTCACAGTCAATGGGGCAGTATCACAGAGCACAGGGGCTGGGGCTTTTCAGCCCATTTGGGATGTACCCTCTCCCTCTGAAGATGCTGCAAATCTGTCCCAATTCCCTTCCCATTTGCCCATAGTCCCCCACATCTTCCCTTAAACAGATTTAGAATTTTACTTTTTATGAATAACTGCTGAGTCTGTGTCAAGCTGCCATTCAGACTGTTCCAGATACTCAGAACTTACTGAATAAAATAATGTTCACATATTCACATTATTTGCCAATTACCTGAAAATAGTTACTAACATTTTGACATTGTTAACAATTCCCCTCTCTCTGCAGATTAGATATCCTAGAAACAAATTTGCACCTGGTCAAAATCACTGCTTAACCTTCTCAGCTCCAAGGACAATTATCTGTGCTTCTGCGAGCTCTCCACAAAAGAGGAACACATCGTATTTTCATTTATTAGTGTCATAGAGATGTACAGCACAGAAACAGACCTTTGGTCCAATTTGTCCATGACAACTAGGAATCTTCAACAAATGGAGCCCCAATTGCCAGCTATTGGTCCGTATCATTGGAAACTCTTCCTATTCATGTACCCAATCGGATGCCTTTCAAATGTTGTAATTGTATCAGCCTCCACTCCATCTGGCAGCTCATTCCACACATACACCACACACAGCTTGAAACCTTTGCCCCTAAGATCCATTTTAAATCCTTGCCCTCTCAACTTTAGCCCATGTGATCTTATTTTGAACCCACCTAACTGGGGGGAAAAGACCCTGGCTGCTCACCTTATCCATGCCCCTTATGATTTTATAAATCTCCATGAAGTCACCTCTCAGTCTTTGACTCTCCAGGGAAATTAACCCTGGCCTATTCAGCCTCTCCCTGTAGCCCAAATCCTCCAACCCTAGCAAAGTCTTTGTAAATCTTGTCTGAACTCTTTCAAGATTCACAACTTCCTTTCCAGAACAGGGAATTTCGAACTGAAAACTTAATTCCTGAAATGGTTTAATCAATGTCCTGTCCAGCCACAATTGATGTCCCAGCTTCTGTACTCAATGTATTGACCAATAAATATAAGCATACCAAACACCACCTTCACTAGTCTGCCTACCTTCGACTCTACTTTCAAGGAACAATGAACCTGCACTCCATGGTCTCTATGTCCAGCAACATTCCCAAGGACTTTACCATTAAGTGTATAAGTCCTGCTCTGATTTGCCTTTCCAAAAATCCAACAGCTTACATTTGTCTAAATTGAAGCCAGTCTGCCATTCCTCACTCCAGTGACTCATCTGGCATTCTGAACTAACCTTCTTCATTGTCCACTACACCTCCAATTTTGGTGTCTCCTGTATACCCACTGACCATATCTCATACATTCACATCCAAGTCATTTATTTAAGGACCCAATATCCATTCCAGCAGGACAATGCTGCTCACAGGCCTCCAGTCCACAAAGCAACCCTCCATCACCACCCTCTGCCTCCTACCTTCAAGCCAGTTTTGTATCCAAATGGCTAGTTCTCCCAACATTTCATGTTATCTAACTTTGCTAACCAGTCTGCTTTGTGGAACATCATTCAGTGTCCACATAGACAACGTCCACAATCTGCGTTATCAATCATCTTTGTCACATTTTCAAAAAAAAACTCAATCAAGTTAGAGAGAGAGAATTTCCCACACACAAAGCCATGTTAACTAGCCCTAATCAATCCTCGTCTTTCCAAATGCCTGTAAATCCTGTCCCTCAGAATCCCTTCCTACAACTTACCTACCACTGACGTTAGGTTGACTGTTCTCTTGTTCCCTGGCCTTTCCTTACCACCTTTTTTAAATAATGGCACCCATCTTCCAGCACCTCACCTGTCACAAACAATAATATAAATACCTCAGGGAGGGGCACTGCCATCACCTTCCTAGCTTTCCTCAAATTTCTGGGATACACCTGATCAGGTCCCAGGGATTTATCCACCTTGCTACTGTTTAAGACATCCAGTAGTTCCTCCTCTGTAATATAGACACTTTTCAAGTTATCACTGTTTATTTCTCCAAACTCTCTAGAATAGAATAGCAGAGTATTTCTCCCACCTCCTGTTGTTCCATAGATGGCCTTGTTGATCTTTAAGGGGTCCTATTCTCTGTCTGGTTATTATTTTATCCTTAATGTATTTGTAGAATCTCTTTGGATTCTCCTTAAAATATTTCCTAGAGACATTTCAAGTCCCCTTTTTGCTCTCCTGATTACCCTCAAGTATATTCCTGTCAAAACGTGAACCTGTACTCCCAATTCCTCCGCCTCTGCAATATCTGCTCAACAATGCACTTCAACGCATATCCTCCACTTCCTGTACCTTCACCTTCCCCCCCACCCCTCCAACCACAATAAGAATATAATCTCCCGGTCCACACCTGCCACCCACTAATCTCCATTAACCTCTGCTATGTCCGCTACCTACAGTCAGACCCCACCACCAGGGATATAGCTCCCTCCCCAACCCTTTCTATCTTCCACAGAGACCATGGGATCTTTGGTGCTGATGTGCTGCCCCACGGATACCTCAGTCACTCACCCTGCCAAATGGCCTAGTGAGATTATCACTAGATGGATAATCCAGACACCCAGATAACGTTCTGGGGCCCAGGGTTTGGGTCCCGTCATGGCAGACAGTGGAATGTAAATTCAATAAAAATGTGGAATTAAGAATCTATTGAAGACCATGAATCCATTGTTGATTATTGCGAAAAGAATCCTCATCAGATTCGCGAATATCCTTCAGGGAAGAAATCTGCCATCCTTACCTGGTCTGGCCTACATGTGACTCCAGACCCACAGCAATGTAGTTGACTCTTTACTGCCCTTTGAGCCCAGCCAGTGACACCCTCATCCTGTGAATGAATAACAAAGAAGGTCAAGTCTTGTACATAACCATACTGTTCTTACAGATAAGTGATCTCTCAGTAAATTTGCTTTTCAACTCCCTGCTGACTATTGGGGAAGGGGGTCAACATTACCATCCCAATAAGGAGATCATCCCTTTCTTATTTCTCAGTTCCACCTGTATAACCTGCCTGGATGTACTCCCAGGAATACCCTCTTGAAGCCCAGCTGTAATGTTAGCCCTAATCAAAAATACCACTCCCCCTGTTCTGTTGCCCCCTTTCTATCTTTGCTATAGTATCTATACACTGGAAAATTAAGCTGCTGGTCCTATCCATCATTAAGTCATGCCTCTGTAATTGCTATAATATCCCAGTGCCATGTTCAAAACCATACCCTGAGCTCCTCTGCCCGACCTATCGGGCCTCCTGCATTGAAATAAATGCAGTGTAACTGCTCATTCTGTGCCTTGCCCTTGTCTGCCTTGACTGTTTGACATCTGAACTGTACCAGCGTCAGACTGAGCTTTTGCCTCACTCGCTCTCTGGGTTTACCCACATTCCTTCACTGGTTTAATGCCTCCTGAATAGCACTAGCAACTGTTCCCTTCCAGTGCCAGTACAATCCATCCTTCTGATGGAGGGCAATTCTACCCCACAAGAGATTCCAATGATCCAATAATGTGAACTCTTCTATTCCTATGTCATTGATACCAATAAACAACAGCCTCCCCTCAAAATGGCTATTCTCCCCTTTAAGAATATTCTGCTCCCTCTCTGAGAAATCCTTATACAAAAATTACACATTCGAATAATACACCTTACACTCATCAGGTCATCATAAAAGGATTACATGACACATTGAAGGTTTGGGGAGACCTTTTGAGAGAATGCGATGATTCAAAGGAGAATTTTTAGGCAGCAAATGGGATTGGTCTGGAACACAATACTCACACACACAATGCGAATATCCAGATCCTGATATACTGAGTAATTCAATTAGAGTTTAGCAGAATATTTACTGAGATTACCATCTGAATGTCCACCTGTAATATCCTGTAATACAAGTTTATAAAATCTATCACTGTCAGTTCAAGTTAGAAACTCACACCATCCCCTCCTTGTGGCCCAGGATTACTGTACATATTACCCTTGACGACATCAGCAGTCAAAACAGAGGGAAATCTGTGGGTTTCTAGGAGATTCTAACTTGAGATCTCATGTGACTGAACACAGCAGTTCTTTGACACATTGGAGAAAATGATCCAAGCGTCAGTGAGATATGGGGAACAAGAATTCCTTTCTTTTCTTTCATTCCGCGCTGCCGCTCTGCCTCATCAATAAGACATGGGTGTGAAAGGCTAATGCCTAACGATGGGCAAGTTGTCTCCATCCTGACCAATGGGTAGGAAGATCCTCTCAATCACTCCAAAGTGTATCCCTAAAAAGATAGCAACTCTGCCTGCTTCCCACTGCCCAGTGCTCCCAGTAAATGCTTGGAAGAATGGGAGGGGGGGTGATATCTCTGTAAAGGTCTAAGAGGATTATGAAAAGAGAGATGCACAGGAGAAGGGGGCAACAAGTTGCCAGATGGGGTGTAACTTGGGAAAAATGGGAAATTGCTCATTTTGGAGGAGAAAATAAAAGAACAAACTACTATTTAAATGGTGGAAACTGTAGAAAGCTGCATCACAAAGGGACCAGGGGTAATTGTTCAGGAAACACAGAAAGCTACCACACAGTTACAACAGGGAATCAGGAAGGGGAATCGAATGTTTTGTTTCAAAGTTTTTCATTATTAGAGTTTGGAGTATATACCTGAGACTAACGTGTGGAAGTGCTGGTGAGACCACCATATCTGCAGTAATGAGAGCAGTTTTGGTCCCTTTAGAGAAGGAAATGTGTCACTTTATTGGAGGCATTTCAGGGAAGATTCAATGAGATGATCCCTGGTTTGGAGGGATTACCTTTTAGATAAAGGCTGAAAAGTTTGGAACTCTACTCACTGGATTTTGGAGAAAGAGAGGTGATCTCATTGAGACAGATGGGATTCTTAAGGGGTTTGACAGGATAAATACTGAGAGGATGTGTCTGAGGGTAAATACTGAGAAGGGAGTCTAAAACCAGATTCTGAGTCACGGAATTAAGGGTTCTGTTTTGGATTCAAGTATAAGGGAACACAGACGCGGGTAAGGGGTTTCAGTAGCAATGGAGCTGGGGTGAGGTGGAGAAAAGCAACGTTTAAGAGATTGGATTTCCTGGTGTTGTGATTTTGTGGATGTCTGATCAGAAGGTCACCTTGGGGTCAGATATAACAGCAATATTGTGAAGAGTGTCGTTCTTCTTCAGAGAGTTCCCAGTGGGAGGGAGGGGCTCAGCAGAAAGGTAAAGATAAGGCAATGGGTTTAACCGTGACAATGTTTCATTAGCTGAAATTGCAGCTAATCGAGTAGTGGGAATGTGCTAAGCAGTTTGAATACTGAGTAACAGTGGAGTAATGGAGATGGATGATGGGGAGGGAGAGCTGGGCATCGTCAGTGTACATGTCAAACCTAACAGTGTGTTTGGATGATATCACCTCCTGGCACTATGTACGTGAGATACAGGAGAGACCAAGGATAGATCATTGAGGGACACCAAATGCAAGGAATTCAGAAAGGAAAAGGAGAGTGGAGATGGAGCAAGATTTTCCAACAACCGTGAGGTCAAATAGTAGTTTTTCACAGAATGGGAGAGAAGGACATAACCAAAAAGAGACCAACAGACAGAACAAGGAACAATGTCCATGAATTGGCGAGGGGGAGTGATGAGGCGGCAGTGGAGGAAAGAGAGTTGGAAAGTGAGTTTCGCGAGATTAGAGTAAAGGGTCAAGGTGAGCTCTGATAAGGCTTGATAAGACACTGGAGAAAGATGTAGGTTTAGGACAAAAACACCACGTGAGGCAGTTTGGCTCAGTTGGCTAGTGGGAGGGAGAGAAACAGCAGATCGGATCATCTCAGTCTTAGTGACAGAGAAACTCCATGTGCTCCTCACTCGTTGTTGGAGGGGAGGATGGAGGAGACAGGATGATGGACAGTGTTTTATAAAGAAACAAAACCAGGGTTAGTGATATTTAAAATGAATGAACAAACCTGATGTATTTAGCTTTTACCCAGAATCTGAATTCAAGAAAAAAAACGTATTTGGAATCTGCTGATCTCCATGAAACCACTGTCAATGGCAAAAAAAATCCTGCCAACCTGACAGCGGCCCAGCCAGCTACTCACTGTACTGATCACTGCAAAGTCTCAACACAGGAATGAAACTGGATGGACCAGTTGGCAACGAACAAGGCACCAGAAATTACAACCACAGAATCAGCTCTCTCGATGGTGCAACGTCCTCCTCACTAACATATGGTTTTTGGTGCCAAAATGTGCAGAGCTGTCTCACACCTAGTCAAGGAACAGCCTGACATAGTCATACCCACGGACTCATCCCTTACAAACAATGACCAGACACCACCATCACCATCCCTAGATATCGAGAGTGTGGTGCTGGAAAAGCACAACAGTCAGGGAGCATCCGAGGAGAAGGAGAATCGATGTTTCGAGACTAAGCTCTTCATCAGCCTGACCTGCTGTGTTTTTCCAGTCCCAGACTCTTGACTCTGATCTCCAGCATCTGCAGTCTTCACCTTCTCCTGAAATCTCTGGATATGTCCTGTCCCACCAGCAGGACAGACCAGGCAGAGGTGGTGGCACAGTGGTGTACAGACAGGGAGGATTTGCCCTGGGAGTACACAGCATTGGCTCCGGAGACCAGGAAGTCTGATGGCTACTGCTGATTACCACGTCCCGTCCTCCCTTGGCTGATGAATTACTTCTCCTTCATGTTGAATAACATTTGGAGGAAGCACCGAGGCAATAAAATGGTGTCAAATGCACTCTGGGTACAGGATTTCAATGTCCACAATCGAGACTAGCTCTACAATAGAGTTACTGACTGAGCTGGCCAGGTCCTAAAGGGTATAGCTGCTCAACTGAGTCTGCAGCGGGTGGTGAGGGAACCAACAAGAGGGAAAAACATACTTGATCTCATTGTTATGAATTGACCAGCTGCAGATCCATCTGTCCATGACAGTATCAGTAAGACCAACCATCACACATTCCTTTTGGAGACAAAGTCTTGCCTTAAAGTTGAGAAAAACCTCCATCGTGTTGAGTGACACTATCACCGTTCTAAATGGGACAGACTTTGAAGAGATGTAGGATCTCAAACTGGGTATCTCTGAGGCACTGTGGGACATCAGCAGCAGCAGAACTGTTCTCCAGCACAATCTGTAATCTCATGGGTTTGTACATCCCGCACTCACCCATCACAATGGACAGTAAAGGAGGGCATGCCATGAGCAGCACCAGGCAGACGTAAAAATGAAGTGCTAACTGGGTGAAACGACCAAAGAGGACTATCTGCCTATCAAACAACATCAGCAGCAAGCAACAGAGCTAAGTGATCCTACATCCAATGGAGCAGATCGGAGCTCTTCAGTTCTGCCACACCCAGTTGTGAACGGTGATGGACAATTAAACAACTCACTGCAGGAAGCATCACAGATATCCCCACCCTTACTGATGAAGGGGCCTCACACACCCATGCACGAGAAAAGATGACAGCATTTGCAGCAATCTGCAGCCAGAAGTGCAAAGTGGGATGATCCATCTCATCCTTCTCCAGTGGTTTCCAACATCACAGATGTGAGTTTTAAACCAGTTCGGTTGAGTTTGAATAACATCAAGAAATGGTTAAGTCGTGCAAAGGCTATGGGCCCTGCCAATATTCTGGCAATAATACTGATATCTTGTGCTCCAGAACTTGCCACCCACCAAGCCAAGTACCGCTCCATCACTGGCATCGACCGACAATGTGGAACATTGCCCAGGGATGTTCAACACAAAAACACAGGGCAATCCAACCCAGGCAATTTCCATCTATCAGTCCACACTCGATTAGCAGTAAAGTGATGGAAGTATTCATCAACAGGGCTACCAAGCAGCAGATGCTCAGCAACAGTCAGATCAGCGACCCTCATTTTAGGCTCCACCAGGGCCAGTCAGCTCCTGATTGTGTTACCGCCCTGATTCACAATCTGGCAACTAACTGAATCCCAGAGGCGAGGTGAGGTGAGTGCGATAACTCAGTCCCACTCCAAGACCACTATTTCTCGCTGATTCCACCCTTGTCTCAGCTCATACACTTTCATCCACCTTGTGTTATCTCCAGACTTCATTTTCCAAACACACTCAGGGCCAGCTTGCCACATTCATCCTCCCTGTAATCTCAAGAAAGTCTAAATCTCTGCTTGTTGTTTCATCAAAAGGCTCCTAATTATAATCAACATACAGCCATAGAGATGTACAGCAAGGAAACAGATCCTTCGGTCCAACCCGTCCATGCTGACCAGATAACCCAACCCAATCTAGTCTCACCTGCCAGCACCTGGCCAATATCCCTCAATTTAAAATTCTCTCACTTGATTTAATTCCTGGCTGTGATAATCCCTGGCTCCCTGCACCACACACAGAGACCTCGACAACCCATTTTCTTCGAGACTCCCAACCATTTGTTAATTCATTACTTCACCTGTGTGGCTGTTTCGACAGTTGCTGCAGCAGCTTGGTCTGAAATTCGCAGCCGAAACCTCACAGGTCTGCTTTCCACCTTTAAGACATCCCTCAAAACCTGCTTTTTGGCAATGCTTTTGGTCACCTGACCTAATATCTCCATCTCTGGCCTTATGTCTAAAACTCTCAATAGTATTTTTGAGAAATTATAAGCATGATAATAAAAATACAAACTGTTGTTGATTTGGACATTATTTTCAAATTATCACCGTTGCTGAATGAATAATCTATAATGCCACTTACCCAACCACATTGTAGGAGCACCTCCACCACACAAACTGCAGCTGTACAAGAAAGTCAAACATCACCCTCTTCACAAGCAACAGGGCTTTGGCATTAATCACTGGTATCTGTGGAAGGAGAAACACAGTTGATGTTTCAGGGAGTGCAAAATGGATTACAGGGAATGAAAATGGTGCAGAATTTGATCGTCAGAAATGAAAGGAAAATACACTTGCTTGTTGGAAAAAAGAATTCTTGACTGTCAAAAATATTCAAGAAAAAAGTAACCTGATAATAGAGCAGCACATGGTCAGGGGCTGGGCCGCAGTGAAAAACTCATTTACAAAGGGTCTATAAAAGTAATAATACAGTAGTAAACGGACCAAAAATACACCCATGGTTCGAGACTGAGGAAACTAGATATTGACAAAGTGGTCATGAGGGAGCCCAGAGGTGAATCAGAGCAGTATTGGCTGCTCTGATCCCAGTGACTCTATACGAGAGAAAGGCTGCACATGCGCCTTGCTGCACCTTGCCCCCTACAAAGATGGCGGCTCCGCACGTGTCCAGTGAATCGTTGTCCCGAATAAAGATGGCGGCGCTCACTCAGGCCCGCAGCCGCGCTGAGGCCATTCCTAATTTACTGCAAACACGCGACTGGGACGTTCAAATTTATGCTTTCCGACGTCCACAATTTGTTTGTAAAACCTCTCCGCTCATAGCAACACCGTTTTTCTCCCGTTTCCCTGTTTATTTCTTTCCTTACCGTATCCTTTCTCTCCATAACTTCCCAACCATTCATTACAGCGACTCTGCGCCGCGCGCGAGGGTGATCACATGGTTTAGTTTAGCTCCGCCCTTCATTCACTTTGATTGGCTGGAAGACCAACATCCCGCTCGGTTCTCTAGCTCCGCCACCGTCCTTTCATTGGTCCGGTGCTGACATCAATCACCCGCGGGTCACTGTGTTAGATGGAGCATGCGCAGTGCGGCCTGCTTTTGCTGATATGTTGGGTAATGTGATGGGAGAGTTTACTGAGGGGAAGGTTCCCTTTGTGTGAGCTCTGCAGTAGATTTTCTTTATTCATGGAGGGAATTGCCTTCCCACTCATGACTGTATAGCTGTGATTTATGAATCAATGCCATCTGAATCAGTACATAAACACCCCATTTTCACAACATCTGAGATCTTTAGCACATTGTCTCACACTCTTCTTTGGAGACAACAAAAAAACACGAAACGGAGCCTCAAGGAATTGGAGCAGGAGTAGAGCATTCATTGCCTTCAGCTTCTTCCCCCATTCTATCAGATCATGGCTTGGCCAATCCAGACCTCAACACCTCTTTTATGCTTGATCCGCATAGCCCTCAACTGCTCAATATTTCAAAAATCTATCTGCCCTCTTTTAAAATAATTTGAGACAGAATCACAGATTCCCTACTATGTGGAAACAGGCCCTTCAATCCAACAATCCAGAACAACCCTCCAAAGAGTAACCCAACTATTCCCCTCCCACATTTAACTTTCACAATTGTTTGGGTGAGAAAATTCTAGCCATTCACTGAGAGAAACAAATTCTTTACATTTTCTAAAATGAATGTTCCCTTATGTAATGTCCCCTGGTTTGAGACTTCACTGGTGCTAGAAGATCCAGTCAACATCTACCCTGTCAAGCTCCTCAGAATCTTGTTTCCATTAGATCACCCCTGCGTATCTATTCTTGATAGGTCAACCCTTTTGTCCTCAAAGCAGCTAAGTGAATCTTTTTTGAATGGTCTCCGATGTTAGTTTATCCTTTATTAAATATGGGAGCTAACACTGTATACAGTACACCAAGTGAGGACTCAGCAACAGCCAGTGTGGTTAACCAATCCTCAGTCCATGCTAATACATTTCGCCGATACCATGAGCTCCTAAATTGTGCAATTAACTTTTATGTAGCACCTTATCATTTGCATT
The DNA here is from genome assembly GCF_047496795.1 of Chiloscyllium punctatum. Lineage (NCBI taxonomy): Eukaryota > Metazoa > Chordata > Chondrichthyes > Orectolobiformes > Hemiscylliidae > Chiloscyllium > Chiloscyllium punctatum. Next base: position 17,221,592 of record NC_092769.1, read on the forward strand.
TTTAAAATCCAAATACAGAATATCATTGGATTGCCCTTTATCACCCTGCTTGTTATCTCCTCAATGAACTGTCACAAATTTGTCAAATATAGTTTCTCTTTCACAAATGCCAGTCTACCATGTTTAATGGTAAGCTTTTCTAAATATCCTGCAATTTCTTACTTTAATATTAGACTCTGTAGATTCTTTCAGTAGATTTGCTAATTCCCCTCTCTTAAATCCATGTGGACTCTGTCCAATCCTGTCACTGTTCAGTAAGAAACTTGACTGTACTCCAATATACTTCGTAAGTGTATCTGTATTTATATTTAAAAATTGATTTCTTATAAATGCTGGACCCATGCAATATCAATGAATTAGTGACTCTGAATTTGGGTTATAATGTTTTTTCTATTAATTCCTTTTTGTACTGTGTTATGCAGATAGCACCAAGTGATCACTCTTAATTGTGAGTAACTTTGAAAATAATATATTTTAAAAATGACATCCCAAAATGCTGCCTCATTATTGTGCAAGGAGGATTTTGCATTCAATAGTTTGCAGATAAAATTGAACAGATTTTTGCTGCAATTTGGCCAGACTGCAGGTTACACCAAAGTGGCAACTCTGCTATCAAATTTTTACTTGACACTGCCCAAGGCGATACTGATGGAACTTCACTTTGCCATTCTTGTTCACCAGCTTTATTTCCAGGTTTAATCCTATAATCATCCTAGAGCTTGTAATTTTAGACAACTTCTCTTTTAGGTACATATGTAAATATCATACTGAAATGTTGCACTGAATGGTACCAAATCTGAAATTAGTCTCTAATCTGACCCTTCTACATATGTATTGGCATAAGTCTATGCCAGTTATTTTTCTGAAGCCTGTGATTCCTGATGAAGGGCTTATGCCTGAAACATCAACTCTCCTGCTTCTCGCATGCTGCCTGACTTGCTGTGCTTTTCCAGCATGACACTTTTCGACTCTGATGTCCAGCTTCTTTGGTCGTCACTTTCTCTTTTGAGAAGTTTAAACCAAGAATAATTTTTGTTGATCAAAGTGCAATAGGAACCAATTCATGAAATTCAGATATCTCACATTTACCTTAACTATGGGAAGGCTAAGTCATGACTAAATTATTGTCAGTAATTGAAACTGTGCTGACAAACTTGTGCAGTATCAGTGCCTCACCTTTACAGTGTTCCCAGATATCGCACAGCTGCAGAATTTTGTTTTGCACTGAGATATATGTTGTTTTCACTTTTTTCTTTGTGAAAGGTTACAAAATTAACTTGGATGAATATACTTATAATTTCTTTAACCAATGTTGGGAGAAAAAAAAATGTCAGTATTTCAAGTGCTGATAAAGTAAAATAAACTGAATCAGTAGAAAGGGTTTAAGATGGATATGGAACAAATGCTGGCAAATGGGACTAGATTAATTTTGGATATCTGGTCAGCATGGGCAAGTTGGACTGAAGGGTCTGATTTTGTGTTGTACAACTGCGACTTCATTCTCTCAATTATTCAAGAGGTTGAAAACTTCAAGGAGGAAAAGGAGAATTTATGCAGAGAATGCACTTGAAATGATGATTGAGGTATATCAAACTCACATTATTTCATGACCTTTTCCTCTGGGTTCTTCACTAAACAAACTTGTTTTGTTAGCTGAATAACTATGTATCATGTGATTTGTTTCGCACAAAATATTTCATTAGGATCTTGCGAACTATTAAGAAGTGTTCATTTTTAAAATTTAGGTAGCTTGATTATTAAGCAAGAAAAGGTTAGCGTTTTATTCCCACTGAATCATTCCTCTATAAAAGGTAACAAGCTTTTTATTTTTTCTGGACTTTGAATATATGGAAGTCAATTCTGAAAGAAAAAAATCCTCGTCGGTAATGTTCCCACATATGTGGAGTAATTGCTTCTGGTCAGTCTTCAGGTTATAGAGGCTCAGAAAGAAATGAGTTGGTCAAAGTTAGCAACATCATTTGGATGGACTATGCTCATTGGGGAAACTTGCAGGATCTGCAGAAGGAACACGTGTTTCAGAGTGTATGCAATAAACCTGAACATTGTTATTTTTTCACAGAGCTTGTGACCCGACTGGAGCAGCAATGAAGCTCGAATTGTTTTTTAAATTTCCGAGCTTGCCAAATTATTGTTGGTAAATGCAGGTGACTTTATCAAAGCACATTTCACACTCCCCAGCCAGGAATTTGATCCCAATTCTGTCAGTCCATCCATTCCTATGGATAACAGGTATTTTAAATGTGAGCACTCCATTTAACTATTTGAATTGAATACTTCAGTGGTTACATCCTCTTGGATTCTTAATTTCAAATTACTCAATGTGATTATTTTGTCCCCCCTGAATTTGCCAAGCACTGGGCAATTCTGGAATACTCCAAACATTTACAGTAGATGCATTCACACTATTGAAGGCAACCTGGCAGATTTGAATACCATTCAGGTAGTCAACAACAATACATAAGTAACTTTATGAATTGCTTACTGTACACCAACAACGCAAGTCAAGTATTAGTGAAACCACAGATTCTCTCCCAAGGATTCCAAAATCTAAACAGTGCATTCCAGATATGCTCACTATCACCATCTGGGAGCAGTCTCCCAAAGTGCTCCCAGAATTTAGAAAGCACATACACTACCCTCCAAAGCTAAATCTGCTATCACAGGCTTCACTCTTATTGCATACAATGACATTTATTGTCCAGTTCTTTAACGTGACAAATGATTTTACAAACAATTTATAAAATTTATTAAATTCTGAAGAAATGTGATGTCAGGCCTTTGTAGAAGTGAATGGAAAGTGTGATGTTTGCTTGACCTTTGGCTCTATGTATCAGACCGAACTGAACCTTGAGCAAGATGTGGGATGTTTCCCACACTTTGTTTAAAAAAGCAAAGATTATGCTCTGAGATTTAAATGTTCAATAAGGTTTAGTAAAAACCCTTCCAAAAATTGAGTTTGTCTTGAGCTCCTTTAAAGAGACATGCTCTTGGCCTTCAATTTTGTGACATATAATCATTCTTTGGTGAAGGTGGCTGTGTGAAACACTGCAGGATATTGTGCTGAAGTGCCTCATTGGGTGGATGAGCTTTATTACTGGTGTAACTTGGCTAATTTCGAGATGGAATATTATTGAGAGTTAAATCTTGTTTTTAAACCGAGACGTGCTTGTGTAACTCAAGTGTGGAAACTATGCTCATGTTTGCAATGAACCTTTCACTTTTGGAGATTAGTATTTTTCTGATCGGTTTTGTAAATAAAGTTCACTATAGAAAGCACAGTGCTGGAGAACTGCAGGTCCAGCAGCATCTCTGAGGGGAATAAAACATTGGAAGCTCCAAGTCTCATGACCATTTGTCCATTCAGACGAAGAGTCACTGAAATTGAAATGTAACATTATTTTTCTCTTCACCGATGCCCTCAGAACTGCTGAGTTTCTCCGGCACTTTGTTTCTGGGATTCAGATCTCCAGCACCTGCAGTTTATTGTTTTGTTATAGATCCTATGATTTGACTTGGGTAGCGAGAGGCAGCAACTGTGATCAACTCGGATAAAACTCTCCAACCATGGAAAACAAACACATAGTTCTTTACACTTTGCAAAACACGACTGTAAATAAGAAATGCAATTATGCTAAGTGCAAGGCGGCATACCACCGGCCTTGTCTCAAACTTGCTATTCATCTTTGAGGACTCATCTGTCAGAATTGTGTTTGCTCGACTCCTTTGAGATCAGTCCACAAATGTCCCAGTTCCAATTCCTGGGCCGGGCCCAGTTACCACATTGCAGTGGGGTGGGGAGCTTTGTGTCAGCCTGAAGTTTTTGTTAATAACAACATTGCAGGTTGAAGTTGACGGTTTTGACGAATATTGCGTCATCAAACTTGGAGGAAATCCTTCCGAATGTATTGATTAACTGGACTGAGCCTGTTTATATGCAGCCCTATTAATAGTGCTGTAATATTCTCAGTTAATAATCACACAACACCAGGTTATAGTCCAACAGGTTTAATTGGAAGCACACTAGCTTTCGGAGCACCGCTCCTTCATCTGGTGATTGTGGAGGGCACAATTCTAAGGCACAGAATTTATAGCAAAAATTTAGTGTGATGTAACTGAAATTCTCCATTGAAAAATACCTTGATTGTCTGTTGAGTCTTTCATCTGTTCGAATACCATGATAGTTTCACTTTTTTCATGTGTAAATCACAAAACCTTTTTTTAAAAGTTGCATTCCTGACAGTGGACCATCAAATCACTCATTGTATTAATCACTGCACAGTCTCAACAAAGGAATGAAACTGGATGGATCACATTACATCTACCAATGCACTGGAAAATACAACACAATCAGCCCTCTTGACCCTTCTGTCTCACTGTGGGCCAAAACAGCAGCAGAACTGTACTCCAGCCCAATCTGAAATCTAATGGCCTGGTATATTCCCCACTCAACCATTAACATCAAGCCAGGGGATCAACCCTAGTTCAATGGAGATTTCCGCAGGGCGTGCCAGGAGCAATACCAGGCATACCTAAAAATGTGGTGCCAACCTGGTGAAGCTACCCAACCTGCATGCCAAACAGTGCAAGCAACACCAAATAGAACTATGTGATCCAACAACCAATGGATCAGCTCTGAGCTCTGCAGTTCTGCCACACCTAGTCAGGAATGGTGATGGATAATTAAACAACTCACTGGAGGCAGCATCACAGATATCCCCACCCTTACAGATGGAGGGGTCTCACACATCCATGCAACAGACAAGACAACAGCATTTGCAGCAATCTTCAGCCAGCAGTGCCAAGTGGATGAGCCTTCTACATTGGTCCCTGACATCAGAGACGTGAATCAACTTGGTTGAAAACTTATTTCAAATCAGATCAAGAAATGGAGAAGTAGTGTAAAGACTGTCAGCCCTACCAAAATTGTGGCAATAATACTGATGGCTGTGCTCCTGAAATTGCTACCCACCAAGACAAGTCCAGCACTGGCACCTACTGACATTGTGGAAAATTTCTCAAGAATGTTCAACACAAAAAAAGCAGGACAGAGCCAACCCAGCCAATTTCCCTCCATCAGTCGACATTCACTCAGCAGTGAAGTGATGGAAGGTGTCATCAACAGTGCTGTCATGCAGCTGCTCAGCAATAACCTTCTGTGACACCCAGTTTGGGTTCTGCCAGGGCCACTCAATTCCTGATCTTGTTACAGACTTGATTCACAAACTGACAAACAGCTGAATTCCAGAGGTGAGGCGAGGGTGATAGCCGAGTCCCACTCCAAGACCACTATTTCGACTTCGGTGATATCACCTGACCTCACCACAGTCTCAGCTCATTTACTGAAACTCTCATTCACTTATTTTGTTAACTCTAGATTTGATTATCTAAACCCACTCCTGGCCAGCATCCCACAATCACCCTCCCTCTAATCTCCAGAATAGGGAAAACTCTACCGCCCAAGTACTCACTTGTACCAGAACTTGCTGATCCATCAAAAGGCTCCCATTTATAAGCAACAACAATTTACTTTCACACCCTTGACTTAATTCCTGGCTGTAATCATTCCTATCTTCCTGCAGCACACACCCTTTCATATCTCAATAACTTAGTTTAGACTCCCAATGATGTGTTTATTTTTGAGTTCAGCTGTGTGACTCTTTCTATAGATTCCAAGGCAATGTGGTCTGGAACTCCCACCCTCTAAGATCTGCTTTCTTCCTTTAAGGCATTCCTCAAAAAATGCTTATTTGGCAATGGTTTTGGTCACTGGACATAATATTCTCCAGCTGTGGCCTTATGTCAAAAGTTCTCAATATTTTTGTGAAATTAAAAACATGTTGAGTTGTACAGATATCTTCTACTTTTCACTATCGCTGAGTGAATAATCTGTAATGTCTCTTACCCAACCACGTTGTGGGAGTGCCTTCACCATTCAAACTGCAGTTGTACAAGGAAGTCAAACATCACCCTCTCCACAGGCAACAGGGCTTTGGCAATGATCACTGGTATCTGTGGAAGGTGAAATACACATGATGTTCCAGGGAGTGCAATATGAATTATATGGATTGAAAATGGTGCACAATTTGACTGTCAGAAATGGAAGAAAAATCCACTCACTATTGGAAAACAAGAATTCTTGACTGTCAAAGATATTGTGGAAAAAATAACCTGATAATGGAGCAGCATACGGTCAGGAGTCGGGCAGCAGTGGACAATCCATTTACAAAAAGGTCTGTGAACGTAGTAGTAAAATATTAAACAGAGCAAAAATACTCTCACGTGAGACTGAGGAAGCTAGATAACGAACAAGTGGACATCAAGGAGCCCAGAGGTGAATCAGAGCAATGTTCACTTTTATGATCCCACAGTCAGAGATGTCTAGCACAAAAACAGACTCTTCAGTCCAACCCATCTATGCAAACCAGATATTCTAACCTAAACTATTCCCATTTGCCAGCACTTCACCAACATCCCTCTGAACCCTTCCTATTCAAATGCCTTTTAAATGTTACAATTTTGGTTGCCGTTTAGGCTCCTTTTGAATTTTCCTCTGTCACCCTAAACCTATATCCTCTAGTTCTGGGCTCCACCACCCCAGGGTAAACACCTTGTCTATTTACGCTATCCATGCACCTCACGATTTTTTAAACCTCTTCAACATCACACCTCAGCCTATGACACTCCAGGGAAAATGGCACCAGCCTATTATGCCTCTCCCTGCAACTCAAATCCTCCAACCCTGGCAACATCCTTAAAAAATCAATTCTCAAACCTTCCATGTTTCAGAGCCTCTTTCTGATAAGAGGGAGACCAGAATTCCACACAATATTCCAAAAGTGGCCTAACCAATGTCCTGTACAGCTCCTTTACTCAATGCTCTGACCAACGAAGGGAAGAATCCCAAACAATTTCTTCACTATCTTATCTACCTGTGACTCTACTTTCAAGGAACTATGAACCTGCATTCCAAGGTCTCTTTGTTCAGCAAGACTCTCCAAGACCTTACAATTCAGTGTGAGTCCTGCTCTGATTTGCTTTTCTAAAATGCAGCACCTCACATTTATCTAAATTAAACCCTATCTGCCACTCCGCAGCCCATTGGCCCATCTGATCAATATCCCATTGTATTCTGAGACAACTTTTATCACTGTCCACAATACCTCCAATTTTGGTGTCATCTGCAAACTTACGAACAGTACCGGCTCTATTCACATCCAAATCATTTAAATGGATGAAGAAACAAATCCAAGAAAAAACAACATCAATTTCTATGGGTTTGAATGTGCTCTGGGTAAATCCTGCCCTATGACTCTCTACCAGGGAGGGCTGCACATACATACCTCTGAACTTTGCCCCCAACAAAGCTGGCAGCCGCGCACGTGTCCAGTGAATCTTTGCCCCGAATAAAGATGGCAGCGATCACACAATGAGGTTATTTTCCAGTTTACTGCAAAAACAGGACTGTTAGTTTCAAATTTGTATTTTCCGATATGCACCACATGTTTGTAAAACCTCTCAGCCCATACCAACACCATTTCCGTCCAACCTCCTGCTGTTTATTTCTTTTCTTACCAACAGCTCTCCATCCGCACATCCGCGCCCACTGCAAGGATGATCACGAGGTATAGTCTAGTCCCGTCCTTCATTTACTCTGATTGGTCGGAGGACCAAATGCCCCGCCAGGTCCTCCAGCTCTGCCCCTGCCTTTCCATTGGTCTTCCACTGACGTCAACTACCAGGGGCCCATTGTTGCCTGGAGCATGCGCACTGCTTCATGGCTTTTGTTGCTGTTTATCAGTTACAAGGGTGAGACACAAAGTTAAAAATCACACAACCACTTGATGAAGAAGCTGCAAAGCTAGTCCTTCCAAATAAACCTGTTGGACTATAACCTGGTGTTCTGTGAATTTTAATTTTGTCCATCCTAATCTAACACCAGCACCTGAAAGTCAAGAGTGTGGGAGGAATGCAAAATGTAACAACAAAAGAACTAGGAACAGGAGAAGGCCGTCCTGCCCTTTGAGCTTGCTCTGCCATTCATTAAGATCATGGCTGATCATTTTGTGGACGCAGAACCATTTACCAACGTTCTCACCATATCCCTTAATTAATTAATTAATTCTTTTTTTAAAAAAAGCTACCTTAGCTTTAAAAACGTTTACTGAACTAGCATCAACAATTTCCTTGGCAATGAATTCCACAGAGGTCAAGAAGTTCTTCTCAATTCAGTCCTAAATTTGCTGCCTCTCGTCTTATGGTGATGCCCTCTTGTCCTAGCTTCACCTGCCAGTGGAAACATTCTCTCTACTTCTGTTTTATCCATTCCATTTATTATTTTATATGTTTCCCATTCTTCTGAATTCCAATCAATATAATCCCAATCTACTCAGTCTCTGTTAAGCCAACCCCCTCAACTCCGGAATCAACCTAGTTAACCTCCTCTGCACCCCCTCTAGTGCCAGTACATCCTTGAGCAAGTAAGGAGACAAAAACTGCATGCAGTACTCCTGGTGTGGCCTCACCAGCACCCAATACAGCTGGAACATAACCTCTGCTTTTAAACACAATCCCTTCAGCAATGAAGGCCAAAATTCCATTTGCTTTCTGAGTTGATTGTTGTACCTGGTGACCAACCTTCATGCAGAAGGTTACTCAGGTGCCCCTGCATAGCAAATGATGCAACTTTTTAAAATTCAAGTAATAATCTGTTTTTTAATGTTACTCCAACCAAACAGTAGGACTTTACATTTATGAACATTATATTCCAAATGCCAGACCATTGCCCACTCACTCAATGTATTAATGTTCCTCTGCAAAGTTTCACAGTTCTCCGCACACTTTGTTCTGCGACTCATCTTAGTGTCATATGCAAACTTTGACACCCTACATGTGGTCGCCAACTCCAAATCATATGTATCAATTCTAAATAATCGCAGTCCCAACACTGATCCCTGAGGCACACTGTCAGTCACTGATTGCCAGCCGGAATAGTACTCATTTATCCCCACACTTTGCTTCCTGTTAGTCAACCAATCTTCTATCCATGCTAATACTCTACTCCTAATGCCATGCACCTTTATATTATGCAACAGCCTCTTGCACAGCACCTTGTTGAAGGCCTTGTGGAAATCCGGGTACACCACATCCACTGGGTCCTTGTTGTCCACCTTGCTCGAAATGTCTTCATAGAATTCCAAAAGATTTGTGAAGCATGACCTGCCCTACATGAACCCATGCTCTGTTGTCCAATGGGACAATTTCTATTAAGATTCCCTGCTATTTCTTCCTTGACAATAGACCCAAGCATCTTTCCCACTACAGAGAATAAGCTAACTTGTGTATAATTCCCCACCTTTTGTCCACCTCCTTTTTAAAAACGTGGCATCACTTTTGCTGCTTTCCAATCTGCTGGGACTGCCACAGAGTCCAGTGAATTTTGGAAAATTACTGCCAGTGCATTTTCTATTTCTCCTGGCATCTCCTTTAGTACCCTGGAATGCATTCCATCAGGCTCAGAAGACTTTTCTGTCATTAGGTCAATTAACTCCAACAGTCCAACACTAGCTGTTCTGTAATAATGATGGTTTCCAAATCCTCACCTATCTTTGTCTCTTTGCTAATTATTGGCAAGCTATCAGTTTCCTCCACTGTGATATCCCATAATTAAATGTTCCTTCTCATTTTCCAAAGGACCAACATTTACTTTAGCCACTCTTTTCTCATTCAATATAAAATTTTGTTTTCTGTCTTTATAGTCTGTGCTAGATTTTTTTCTCATGTTCTATCTTACTTTTCTTTATAACTCTTCTGTGGCTTTCTGTTGACCTTTATAGTTTTCCCAGTTCTAGTTTCAGGCTGTTATTGGCCACTTTGCATGCCTTCTCTTTCAATTTGATTGCTTTCCGTAGATACCCATCACAGAGTATGCCTTTTCTTACAGTCCTTCCTTTTCACTGAAATATATCATTGTTGAGCACTTTGTAAAGTGCCTCTGAAAATCTTCCACTGCTCATCAACTGTCCCACCATAAAATCTTTGTTTCCAGTCTACTTTATCCAGGTTCTCCCTCATTCTATTGTAGTTTCCTGTGTTGAAGCACAGGACCCAGGTATTAGATTTTATCTTCACACTCTCCATATGTATTCTAAATTCAACCATACAGTGATCACTTCTTTCAAGAGGATCCCTAACTCTGAGGTCATTAATTATTCCTGTTTCATTGCACAGGGCCTGACGCTGGATAGATTGCTCCCTTGTCAGTTCCATTTCATACTGTTCAAGAAAACATTCATGGATACACTTAATAAACTCAAGGCTACCCTGACTGAGCTGGTTTGATCAACCTCCATGTAGATTAACATCACCCATGATAATAGCCAGACCATTTTTACAGGCAATAGTTATTTCTTTGTTTATTGCCCATCCCAATGTGATGTTATTATTTGGTGGCCTGCATACTACACCTGTCAGTGACTTTCTTGTTGGAATTTTGAATGCATCATTCCTGTTTCTCCTACTGTACAGCAATAACAACAACTACTTGCATTGTATGGAATCTTTTACAATGGCAAATCTCCTAAGGTGCTTCCTGGATGATCAAAACATTGATTAAAGAGAATGATTTTAAAATACATCTTAAAGGAGGATAGAGAAGGTTCGGGAGGGTATTCCACAGACTTCTGCCCTTGACAGCACCATTCGTGGAGTGATGCAGGTGGGGTGGGTTGGAAAGGGAATGTGCAAAGGGGAAATGGAGGAGCACAGGCAGTGCATAAGGTCTTAAGGACAGAGGAGGTTCCAGACTGAGTCTCTCTGTCACATAGTATGGCTGCCTCATGGAGTTTGAAGCTCTGCAATGGGTCCATGCATGTCACATTAGTCGAGGAGAGTATAACGGTGGCTGAGAGAACTTTTGATGAGGACTAGTCGCCTGAGGTAGAGTGCGCTGAGGTTAGAAACAGAAGAGGAGAGGTCACACTCCTTGGAGTTTTTTTATAGGCCTCCACAGAGTTCCAGGGAGGTGGAAGAGAGGATTAGCAAAATTATTCTGGATAGGAGTGAAAGTAACAGAGTGGTCATTATGGGGGACTTTAACTTCCCCAAAATTGACTGGAAATGCTATAACTAATACGTTGGATGCATCAGTTTTATCCAATGTGTACAGGAGGGTTTCCTGACACAGTATGTTGAAGGGCCGACAAGAGGGGCAGCCACATTGGATGTGGTCCTTGGTAATGAACCAGACTAGGTGTTTGATTTAGTTGTAGGTGAGCACTTTGGAGTGTGACCATAATTCAGTTAAGTTTAGTTTAGCAAGGGAAAGGAATAAGTACATGCCACAGGTCAAGAGTTATTGATGGGGCAAGGGCAATTATAATGCTATAAGGCAAGAATTAGATGCACAGAATGGGGTAGCAAAATGTCGGGTATGCAGACAATGGAAATGTGGAGCTGGTTTAAGGTATTGCGTGTCCTTGATAGGTATGTCCCTGTCAGGCAGGCGGAAGTGATAAGGTAAAGGAACCTTGGTTTACTGCGGAAACTGCATCTCTTGTTACGAAGAAGAAGGAGGCTTAGGTGTTGATGAGGCAAGATGGTTCAGATGAGGCGATGGAGAATTACAGATCAGCTAGGAAGGATTTAAAGAGAGAGTTAAAAAGAGCAAAGAGAGGACACGAGCAGTCTTTAACAAATAGAATAAAAGACAACCCTAAAGCTTTGTACAGGTATGTGAGGAATAAAAAGATGATTAGGGTAGGAATAGGGCCAATCACAGACAGAATGGGAAGATGAGTGTTGACCCTGTGGAGATTGGAGAGATGCTAAATGAACATTTCTCATCAGTTTTCACTCAGGAAAAGGAGAATATTGTGGAGGAGGAGAATGAAGTATGAGATATTAGACTAGAAATTATCAAGGTTAGTTACGAACACGTGTTATCAATGCTGGAAGGAGTGAACATACACAAGTCCCCTGGGCTGGATGGGAATTATCCGAGGATTCTCTGGGAAGCTAGGGAGAAAGTAGCATAGCCTTTGGCTTGGATATTTGAGTTGCCATTGTCTGCAGATTTGGTACCAGAGCACTGGAAGATTGCAAATGTTGTGCCCTTGTTCAAGAAGGGCAGTAGAGAGCCTTACTTCTTTTGTAGGAAATGTTTAGGAAAGGATTATAAGAGATAAGATTTATAATCATCTGGCAAACATCAATTTGATTTCAGATAGTCAACTTGGCTTTGTCAAGGGCAGGTCATGTCTCACAAACCTCATTGAGTTTTTTGAGAAGGTCACCAAGCATGTAGATGAGGGTAGGGCATTTGACATGGTATACATGGACAAAAGTAAAGCCTTTGACAAGGTTCCACATGGTAGGCTGTTGGAAAAAATGCAGAGCCATAGAATTGAGGGTGATTTAGCAGTTTCGATTAGAAACTTGCTTTCTGAAAGAAGGCAGCGAGTGGTGGTTGATGTAAAATATTCAGCCTGGATTCCAGTTACTAGTCACGTGTCACCAGGATCTATTTTGGAACCACTGCAGGTATAGGTGAATGGATTAGGAAATTTGCAGATGACACTAAAGTCAGTGTAGTCGTGGACAGTGTGGAAGAATGTTACAGGTTGCAAGGGGACTTGGATAAACTGCAGAATTGGGCTGAGAGGTGGCAAATAGAGTTCAATGCAACTAAATGTGAGGTGATGCACTTTGAGAAGAATAACAGGAAGGCTGAATACTGGGTCAATGGAAAGATTCTTGGTAGTGTGGTGTGCAGAGGGATCTTTGAGTCCATGTGCATAGATCCCTGAAAGTTGCCACCCAGGTTGATAGTGCTGTTAAGAAGGCAAACGGTGTGTTAGGTTTCATTCGTGGAGGGATTGAGTTCCGAAGTTGATATACCATACTGCAACTCTACAAAAAACTGGTGCAGTCACACTTGGAATATTGTGTTCAATATTCCTCTAGCTTATCTCTCCATGCTTCAGGCTCTCTGCCTTTATATCTGATGAAGGGCTTTTGCCCGAAACGTCGATTTTACTGCTCCTCGGATGCTGCCTGAACTGCGGTGCTCTTCCAGTACCTCTAATCCAGAATCTGTACCCCACCACATCACTTTGCCCCACAATCGTGGTATCTGGTTGTACAGAAGGAGGAGTGGCACAGTCTGTACTGAGATGCACTGGGGCCCTGAAACACATGGTAAAGACTGAAATCACCAGAGCATTGAGAGCCCCACCACATTGTTTGCATGTTCTATTGTTTATACACTGTTCCTGCCTTCCCTTGTTTTTTCTTAATCAAGTTGTTATTATACACACCTGCACAAGCTGTGAAATGAACTCAGCCCTCTCAATCCAAGATTCAGGATATTTTCACCACATCACAAGGCATCGACTCTAACCTCCCCTGTCCCTTAGCCTACTGAGTCGCGCCTGAATCAACTCCGCAATTGGGAGGAAGGGGCGGAACAGGAGGACCGAGCAGCAGCCGGTCGTCTAACCAGAGTGAGTGAGGAGCGCGGCCAAAGCATTCTCGGGAGTGAACGCTTCAGGATTGGTCAGAAAGCAAACTATTTTGCAGGATTGATCATTCTCACTACATAGTGGAGCATTCAACCTTTCTCATGAATCAATGTGAGATTTTTACAAAATAGTTGAGATGTAAATCTGATAACGTACATTAGGGAGATTTAAACAATCCTTGGATAAACACATGGGTGATTTTGCAAAAGTTTAGGGGGACGAGCTGAGAATAATTCACAGGTCGGCGTGAATAATTCACAGGTCGGTTTACACAATGCGAGTAAGAAACTTATTTTCAAACTCCCAGAACGATTGGTAATTTACATACCTGGCTAGTATGGTTAAGTTGGACCGAACAATCTATTTGCATAGTAATGATCTCAATGACTGTAACTCGACAGAGCAACTGTTAATGACTAAAATTTCACCCATGATCCTGTGCAGATATGAATATTCTCTATAAACTCACCGATACTCTCAGACGCACGCGCGGTTTGGATTCTATGTGGAGCATGCGCAGTGTCACATTGATCAGGACACCGAGAGAGCGACATGGAGCTGCTTTCTCCGGCAGCGGCTGCGATCGGCTTCAGAGAGTCGCGCTCAGAGCCGGTGTGTGGGAGCGTCGCTAGGAAAAAGGAGCGAAGAGATTTCACAATTCCTGGATACAGGTTAAAAATAACTCTAAAACGGCCCTCCAGGCCCGGGTGAGGAGGCGGCGGTCTCTGATCAGGGAAGCGGCCCAGGGTCACGGCCGCCATTTGTTTGAGGGAAGAAGGAGCGCGGGCCTTAGGGCCGCCATCTTGAGAAGGTCAAGGTGCAGGAGGGCGGGGCTCTCGGGGTCTGTAGAACAATCCGAGGAAAGGGCAGACCCATTGTTATTGATTAATTCCACGAACACAGCTTCACTGGGCGATCCTGCAGGAATATCCTCTCTCAGTCCTGCTGTGATGTTTCACCCAATCAGAACCAGCAGCTCTCCTCCTCTCTCAGCTCCCCTTCTGTCCTTCCTGCAGCATCTGTCCCCTGGAACATTGAGCTGCCTGTCCTGTCCCTCCCTCAGCTGTTGTTTCTGTAATACCTGGGATATCCCAGTCCCACCTTAGATTACTTCACTAAAGACAGGAATGTACCCGATGGATTTTTCTTAACATCAGCAATTGTTTAATACTCATTTACACGTTTTTAATTACATTGTTTTTGAAGCATTTACTTCACATTCAATCATTTGCAATGGTGGGATTTGAACCTATGTCCAGAGAACACTTGCTGAGTTTCTGGATAAATTGTCACACAATAATGCCTCTAGGCCATCACTTCGCCTGCTCACAGTTTGTATATCCCAGTGCAACATGAATTAAAACTCTTTCTTCCAGCACAATTGTTTGACCCGGCATTCTGATGATGTGACTCAGTAACTTTCCATGTGGTATCCCTCACTGTGTGGGTCTAATTGCTGCCTCTGTCAGCGTCTCTCACTCTTGAAGCTACTCCAGACCATGAGCCAACAGAATTCTCCACTCCAGAGAGATGAGGCAACACAGGTCAGGATTTTCCAGATCTCTGTGGGCTCAGTGCCATTCTATATGTGTAACCCTCAAAGCATTCGTCTAATTGCCCATTCTGCCTATTTCTGTGTCCTCTACAGGTAATCATGAAGTTCCAGACTCAATAGACTTGCCAACTGCTGGTTGGGATGATGGTTGGTCAGCCAGAAAGACAAAGTCAGGGAGGTCTGGAGTCTTCAATAAATCCTGCTGCCAGGTAAGATCATTCCAGTGCACAGAGCAGAAAGTAATAATCAGCACGCCTGCTGCAAGTTTTGTTGCAATGAGACAGCATCGGGAGTTCCCAGTTATCAGTCCAGGCTTGTGCTTTCTTAGGGAGCATCAGAACAACTGAGGGGAAAGCAGGCCTCCCACGAGAGGGTGGTAATGCAGCCTGGGATCTTTCTGTTCCCTATTCCCTCTCCAACATTGTATCTATGGCTTGTATTGAGGACCAGTGTCTTCAATCATTCTAACTCCTATAACAGTTCCTATCTCTGTCATCTTCTCCCCTCTCACCAATTATTTCACATATTTGAAACCTCCAGTCCAGATGACCATCTGTATCGCTGTAACTTGCTTCAGTCTCTACAACATGCCTTGTCTCGATAGTCTCCTCCTCCAATAACTGGAGACATCGGGTCTGTTTCTGTGCTGCATGACTCTTCGGCCGAGGTTTCCTGAATGGAATGAGTCGGAATTGCCTGTGTTTGGCTCATATCCCTTCAAACCTTCTCCTCTCCATGTACCTGCCCGAGTGTCTTTTCCATGTTGTAATTGTACTTGTTTTTACCATTTCTTCTGGCAGTCCATTCCGTCTATGCACCATCCTCTGTGGATAATGTTGCCCCTCCGCTCCCTCTTTAAATCCTTGCTGTCTCACGTCACGTTTATGCCTCTATCTTTGGACTCACCTACCCTTGGCAATTCACCTTACTTAGACCATACATGGTTTCATAAACTTGTATAAGGTCACCCCGTGGCCTCCTCTGCCCAGGAAAAATATTTACGACAGAGTTACCAATATCTCCAACTCATGTACTCAATGCTCTCACCAATGCTCTCACAAGTGTGCCAATTGCCGCTTTCAACACCCTGTCGCCCTGTGATGCCAGTCAAAGGAACAATGTAACTGCACCCCTTGGTCTCTCTCTTTTCTACAACACTGTTCAGGGCCCAACCATTACCCGTGTTAGTCCTCCTTGGTTTGTCTGAACTAAATCCAACAACTGAATTAAACTCCATCTTTCATTCCTTGGCCCCTTCGTCTATCATTTTGGTCACATCTTGAGCAAACTCCAGTCAAGTTTGTGGGACATGTTTTCCCATGCACAAAGCCATGCTGGCTGTCCGTAATCAGGCCTTATCTTTCCAAATGCATGTAAGGCCTACCTCTCAGAATGACCTCCAACAACTGACCCACCCTGATGTCTCGCTCATCAGTCTGTAGTTCCCTGGCTTTCTCTTGCAGCCTTTCTTAAATAATGACACAACATTATAATCATAGTTGGAGGCATACCGCACTCCGCACTGTTCAGTTAACGCTAACCATACTCTAAAACAGATCTCATCTCACCTGCCTGTTTCTGGATCATATCCCTTCCAACTGTTCCTATTCCTGTACTAATCTAAATGTCTGTTAAACATTGTAATTGTCCCCAGGTTCTTGGGAAGTTCATTTCACACACAACCCACCCTCTGTGTAACAATGTGCCTCTCAAGTCTTTTTTTTTAAATGTCTCTCCTCTAAACTTAAAAATGTAGTGCCTTGTCTTGAAACTCCCCTGTCCATGGGAAAATACAACTCCCATTAACTCTATCTATCCCCCTCATGATTTTATAAACTTCTATGAGGTCATCTGTCAACATTCAGGTTTCAGTGAAAAATACCAACCTATTCAGCCTTTCTTTATACTGAAGCCTTTCGTACCCAGCCACATCCCAGTAAATCTCCTCCCAACCCTTTCCAACTTAATAATATCCTTCCTATAACTGGGCGACCAGAACTGGACACAGTATTCCAGAAGAGGACTCACCAATGGCCTGTATAATCTCAATGCGATTTCCCAACTCCTATATCCAAAGGACTGAGCAATGAAAGCAAGTGAGGCAAGAACCTTTTTTTAAACTATCCTGTCTCTCCATGTTACAAACTTCAAAGAATTATGTAGCTGAACCCTGAGGTCCCTCTGTTCTACAACACTACTGAAGGTCTTGCCATTAATTGTATAAGCCCTACCCGGGTTTGTTGTACAAAATGCATGACTTCGCATTTATTCAGATTGAACTCCATCGACAGTTTTTCAGCCATTCACACCTTTCATCAGGATCCCTTTGTAATCCCAGAAAACCTTCTTCACTGTCCACAATGCCACCCTCCAGTCTAACAGCCTATCACACCTAGCTCTCTAAGTTACAAATATCTCTGCTAGGGGCCCTACAATTTCTTCACCAGCTTCCCACAATGTCCTGAGATCCATTTGATCAGGTCCTGGGGATTTATCTACCTTTGTGTTTTAAAACCTCCAGCACCTCCTTTTCTATAATGTGGACTCATTTCAAGACGTTGAGTCAGAGAGATGTACAGCACGGAAACAGGTCCTTCGGACCAACTCCTGCATGACGTTTCTCGTCACATTTGCCACAATTTTGCCAATATCCCTCTGAACCCTTGCTATTCATACACCCATCCACATGCCTTTTAAATGTATTTCTATCAGCCTCCACTATTTGCTCTGGCAGCTTATTCCATCCACTCTGCGGGAGCCAGTTATTCTTGAGGTTCCTTTGAAAAGTTTCCCTCGTCTGGGGAAATGACCTTGTCTATTGACCCTGTCGATGCCCATCATGATTTTAAACACCTTTTATCGGTTTACTCCTCAGCCTCCCATGTTCAAGTGAAAACAGCCCCAGCCTATTCAGGCCTTTCCCTGAAGCACAAACCCTCCAACCCTGGCAACATCTTTGGTCATTTCTTCTGAACCCTTTCATGTTCCACAACATCCTTCCAATGGCATTGAGACCAGAATTGCACACATTATTCCAATAGTGGTCAGGCCAAACACTGTTTAGTTCCTTGAGCGCCCCAGTCTTTATCCACAGTAAGTTCCAAAGTGAAATATTTGTTTTGGATCTTGTAGTTTCACACATTGTTGCCTTCATTGATTATTAAGGAGACCGGGTTTGTCCCGAGCTCTTCTTTTGCTCTTAATACACTTGTAAAGTCTCTTTGGATTCTCCTTAACTTTCTCTGCCAACGCTATCTCGTGTCCCCTTTTTACATTCCTGATTTCTATCCTAAGTGTATTTCTACAGCCCCAATGCTCCTGATGGGATTCCCTTGAGGCAGCCAGTTATATCTGACATGCGACCCCCTTTTTCTTGACCACAGCCTCGAAACTCAGCCAGTGTTTCCTAATTCAGTCAGCATTGAGCTGCACACTAACAAGAACACACTGGCGCTGAACGCTCCTTTTATCTCGATTTTAAAATATTCCTACTTGCCAGATTTCCCTTTATCTGCAAATACTCTCCCCTGATCTACTTTAAAAATTCATGTCGAATACTATCTTGCTACATTGAATAACTTTAACTTGTGGACCAGGCCTGTCCTTTTCCATCGCTATTTTCAAACTAATACAATTGTGGTAACTTTCCAAAGTGCTCCCCCACTAACACCTCAGTCCCGTTCCCTACCTTGGGGAGGTCAGGTTTGGCCCCATTCTCCAGTTGGGCCACTTAGATAATGACTGGGAGTTTTCGGAACACACTTAACAAATTCCTTCTAACCAAATGCTTAACTTAGTAACAATCCCAGTCCAGGTTTGGAACGGTTAAGATCCCCTATCATTACAACCCTATTATTCTAAGAGATGTCTGAAATCTCCTGACATATTTGCTCCTTCATCTCCCTTTGCCTATCGCTGTAGTCTGACCGTAGAAAACTAATGACCAATTTTTATTCCTCAGTTCCACTAATATCATTTAACTGGGTGATCCTACATGAATCCTCCCTCTAGTTACTGCTGGGATGTTTCACCCAATCAAACCCACCAGCTCTCCTCCTGTTTTGCCTCCTGTTCTCTCCTTCCTGTAGCATCTGTCTCTGGAACATTGAGCTGCTGGTCCTGTTGCTCCCTCAGCTGTGTTTCTGTAATATCTATGGGATCCCAATCCCATGTTCCCATCCATGCTCTGGGTTCATCTAACTTATCTGTTTGGCCTTTTGCATTGAAATAACTGCAGTTTAATCCACCACTTTTCCATAATTGTCTGCTATGTTCTTGCCTGCCTTGTCTATTTATATTGCTCTGTTGAACCTATTTACCAGCCTCAACTTTCTTTCTGGCCTTATGACTCTTTGGGGGTCACACGGCCCTGCCAGACAAGTTTAAATCCTCTCGAGCAGCTCCAGCAACATTCCCCACCAGGATGTGGGTCCCCCTCCTGTTCCCAGTTCAGGTGTATTCCCCACCCTGTCTACCTGTGCTGACACCTTCAGACATCCAGGGAGTTGCCCACCAATGTCCCTGTATTCCTCAGTACTCCAGGAGGACCTAACATTCATGATGTATATCATTCATTTATTAGACTTCCCACAGTGCATTACCTCACAGTGACCAGAAGTAAACTCTGTCTGCCATTACTCTGCTCAGTTTATCATCTGATCGATATCAGACTGCAGCCTGAGTCCATCCCCCTCACTGTGGACAACACCCTCACCTTTCATGTTATCGGCAAACCTACTAATGTTACCGTCTGCTTTCACATCCGAGTGATTAATGTCCATAATGAACAGCAATGGCTCCTGCACAGATCCCTGTGGTACATCCGCTGGGCAAAAGCTTTCAGTCACAAAACCAACCCTCCACCACGTGTGGAGCCAATTTACCAACTGACCTTGGATCCCATGGGATCTTCCCTTTTGGACCAGCCTTCCGTGTGGGACCTTGTCAAAGACCTTAATGAACTCCATATAAACCATATCATCTGCACGGCCCTCATCAAATCAGAGGACAGTCGTATAACAAATCCATACAGACAATCCCTAATGAAATTGCGGGGGGAATCCGTTTTTGGTGGATACATTCTTCCTTTTTTTGCAGTTCTGTGTACTGCAGTGTGTTGTGGCCCTTTTGAACAGTGTCTTGATGCAACTTCTTTTGTGTGTGTTGAGGTGGTTGCTTTCATAGATCAGGACTTGGTCTGTGTGTGTTGCTTTCCTGTATACCTTTGTGGTGAATTCTCCATTCGGTGTTCTCTGTACCGTCACGTCTAGGAATGGGAGTTGGTTGCCCTTTTCTTTCTCTCTTGTGAATCGGATTGCGGTGAGTGTGGCGTTGATGATCCGGTGTGTGTTCTCTATTTCTGTGTTTTTAATGATTACAAAGGTGTCCTCCACATATCTGACCCCGAGTTTGGGTTGAATTTGCAGTAAGACTGTTTGTTCTAATCTTTGCATTACCACTTCTGCTATGAGTCCAGAGATGGGTGAGTCCATGGGTGTGCCGTTGATTTATTCATATATTTGGTTGTTGAATGTGAAGTGTGTTGTGAGGCACAGGTCCAGTAGTTTGAGTCTACCGTCTTTGTTGATAGGTTCAACGTCCTGTTGTCTGTTCTGTATGTCCAGCAGGTTGG